>NC_062968.1:47684072-47710310 GCF_023119035.1 Salvia hispanica
ACTGTTTCGGGTGTTCTTATCACTTCTAATCGCATTTTGCTAAATTCTCGTATCAAGCTCTCCTCTTCCGTTAGAAAGGTAGCTATTTGCGAATGATCTCTACGGCTCAAAGCATCTGCCACAACATTTGCTTTGCCGGGGTGGTAGTTAATGCCACAATCGTAGTCCTTCACTAGTTCGAGCCATCTTCGTTGTCGCATATTCAAGTCTCTCTGCTCGAAGAAATACTTTAAGCTCTTGTGGTCCGTAAAGATTTCACATCTAACTCCGTAGAGATGATGCCTCCAAATCTTTAGGGCATGTACCACTGCTGCTAACTCCAAATCGTGCGTTGGGTAATTCAACTCGTGTGGTCTTAATTGTCGTGACGCGTAGGCGATCACTTTATTATTTTGCATCAATACGCATCCTAATCCAACCTTCGAAGCGTCGGTGTAGACTACGTAGTTCACTCCAGACTCGGGCACAGCTAACACTGGCGCGGTTGTCAACTTTTCCTTCAAGAGTTGAAAGCTTGCTTCACACTCTGGGGTCCAATTCACCTTGACTCCCTTCTTGAGTTGTTGCGTCATTGGTCTCGCTATCTTGGAGAATCCTTCAATGAATCTTCGGTAGTATCCTGCCAATCCTAGGAAACTCCGAATTTCGTTTGGTGTTGAAGGCGACTTCCATCGTTGTACCGCCTCAACCTTGGCGGGGTCCACTCGGATTCCTTCTGCCGACACAATGTGTCCTAGAAAATTCACTTCCTTCAGCCAGAATTCACACTTGCTGAATTTGGCGTACAACTTCTCGGTCCTCAACGTTTCCAACGTGATTCGTAGGTGCTCCTCATGCTCCTTCTCGTTCCTTGAGTAGACTAGCACGTCATCTATGAAGACTAAAACGAATTTATCCAAGTACGGATGGAATATTCGATTCATCAAATCCATGAACACCGCTGGGGCATTCGTCAATCCAAACGGCATCACCACAAACTCGTAGTGGCCATATCTTGTGCGAAACGCAGTCTTGGGTATATCCTCCCTTCGAACTCGTAGCTGGTGATATCCGGACCTCAAGTCCATTTTTGAAAAGACTCCTGCTCCTCGCAGTTGGTCAAACAAGTCGTCTATCCTTGGCAGTGGATACTTGTTCTTAAGAGTCAACTTGTTTAACTCCCTATAATCGATGCACATCCTCATTGATCCGTCCTTCTTCTTCACGAAAAGTACTGGTGCGCCCCATGGCGAGACACTAGGTCTAATGAAACCTAAGTCCATGAGTTCTTGGAGTTGTATCTTTAATTCCTCCAACTCTTTTGGCGCCATTCGATATGGTGCCTTTGATACGGGTGCGGCTCCCGGTTCAAGGTCAATTGTGAACTCCAATTGTCGATCTGGCGGTGGTCCAGGTAACACTTCTGGAAAAACGTCTGGAAATTCTTGCACGACAGCAACATCTTCCATCTTCTTTTCGTTCTTCTCCTCTCCATGGAGGTAGACAAGATAGGCAGTTCGCCCCTTTTTCATCATTGTGGTCGCTTGAAGCGCGGATATAATGGCGGTGCGCCGGTTCATCGAGATTCCGTGGTATATGGTGGGTTCGCTTCCCGGAGCTTGTAGAGATATCTGCCTCTCCTTACAACGAATCGTCGCAAAGTTCGTTGTCAGCCAGTCCATTCCCAAGATTATATCGATATCCTCCATCTTTAGGACTCGTAAGTCGTGAGCAACTATCTTAAGTTCTCCCATAACAATTTCTATGTTCGAGCACGTTCTAGATATTTCTATCATTCCTCCTACTGGTGAGGACACCATCATTCTACGTTCAGATTCGCTAGTAGGCAAGCTCAAAGTGCGCACACATAATTCAGATATAAACGAGTGCGATGCGCCCGTGTCAAACAACACAACAACAAGGGTGTTGAGAATTTTGCCCATACCTGTCAAATTTCCTTTCCCACGATCGTCTTGTTCCTTCTTCGGCTTCTTTTGTTCCAGCGCGAACGCTCTAGCTTGGGGAGGAAGTCTGGGGCGGTGAGGTTGTTGTTGCCGCGATGATGAGTCGCGATTTCCTCCTGATTCACTTTGCGGTGCCCTCGCTTGTTGACGGGATCCCTGATCGTTCCGTCTCGATCCCGATCCTATCTTGTTATTTGGACACTCCCTAGAGAAGTGACCGTTTCCTCCACAAGTGTAGCACTTGATCACGTTCTGGTACCGGCATTCTCCGAAATGGTACTTAGAGCACACATTGCATTGTGGTGCCCTCGGTCGGTAGTCTCCTCTCTGGCTAGACGTACGCTGCCCTCCTTCGTACTGGGACCGATGCTGGCTCGACTGGTGCCGTTTTCCATCGTGTGAAGCTCTAGGCTCATCCCACTTCCGTTTCTCTCTGGAGTAGTGCGGTGGGGGTAAAGACGAAGTAGTATTCTCCTTAGCTTTCTCCTTAGGCATTGCTGCCTCAATATCTAGCGCAAGTGCTAACGTTCGGTGTAGGGGAGTCTCCCTCGGCTGGCCAACGACATTCTTATCTCGGGTTTTAGTCCCTCACGGAACTTGTCGGATAGCTTCTCGTCGGTGTCGACTTGGTCGGGGGCGTACCGTGTCATGCTGTTGAGCGCTCGATCGTACTCGGTCACCGTCATGCGTCCTTGTGTCAGATTGTGGAATTCCGCTGCCTTTGCTTTCCGATAGCTCTTCGGCACATACTTGTTGTATATTTCCGTCTTGAATCCTTCCCACGTCATCGCCTCTACTTGGTCTCGTGGCATAGTCTTCGTTCTAGTATCCCACCAAAAGTCGGCTGCCTCAGTCAGCTGATGGGTCACACAACTCATGCGTTCTCTATCGTTGCATCTCAAAATCGCGAAGATGCGCTCTATTGCCCGGATCCAAGATTCAGCCTTGGACGGTTCTCCCAATCCATCAAACACAGGCGGCTTTTGCTCCAAGAATAGTTTCACGATTTCTCGATCGATCGGAGGCGGCGGAGGAGGTGGAGGATGCGGAATAGGTTGTGACACGCTGTCCTCTTCCTCGGTTTGAGGAGTTTGTTCTCGGTGGCGTCTTGGTGGCATTCTGATTTATCAACACAAAACATTCCCATGATTCTAACAATAGTCACGTGGTATAGTTGAATAACAAGGCTCGTGGGTCAATTGTTTTAGAATATATAATAAGGAATAATCGAACTTTAGATTTAATTTGGATAATTCTCCCAAACAAATAATTAAATCCAAGAAAAATAGGATTTCTTCTCCAAATAAAATAATGGCCGAAAATTCCACATGATTTAGTAATGCTCCTATTAAATTCTCACTCATCCCTTAGGAAAAAAAATAATCCACCACAATTATATTTCTCCGCATCAAAAATTCACACCAAATCAATCATCTCCTTATTTCCTCTTCTTTTTTTCAACGCATTGACCTTTCAACGGCCACGTCATATTTTTCCCATCTTTGACTATTCAATAGCCACGTCAACATTTCAACAAGTTGACTATTCAACTCAATCTAAATTCTCATACGCAATTAGGTCACAAAGACACTATGCAATTAATTACTCATCAAATAATCCACATATCATAGCATTTAAGGCATTTAATGCAAAAATTTTATAACCCGAAAATTAGGGTTTGAAAAAGTGGGGCGTTACATGCAAGACATGATCAGAGAACACCATCATGCCACCACTCTGCTTCTTAGTGGAAGAAGAGACCAATCTACACGGTTGATCATGGAGCACCACAACCTTCTCTGTATTGGTCTCCATCGCCACTGCCTTGATCCGATCCATTTCATCTATCACATTTTGTACATCTTCATACAACTTGGCCGGTTCATCATCAATATCATCATGTTTTGATGAGACATTTCTCGGATCCTTTGAACCTAGAAACCAATTGAAGAAGCGTCTGAGTTTGGTTGCTTCGGGTTTATTGTGCTGAATCTTGTCAACAATATGAGATTCGATAACATCCTCGGCCGCATAAGCTGCATCAGCAATACGCATCTCCAGTGGATCTGCTTCATCGCTATCAGAAACAGGAGACCTGTAAGCTTGGAGAAATTGTTGCAGAAAGGTAACATTTTCAGTGAGAGATTGAATTTGGTGTTTGTCAAGAGAGATGGGTGGGGAGTGATGGTTCTCGATGTCATCTATGAGACGCATTAGAGAGAGCAAAGCTGCATAAGCTGCCATGATCTAACTGCAACACAGTTTTCTCTAAGAAGGTTGGATAAGAATTTGATAGAATCTGTATTTAGCTTATATGTTGAAGAACACACTTATACTATAAGTTATGAATGATAAAATATGATTTATGATATTTCTGAGTAGATTCAAAACAGTGGGTAGGTTTTGTGTTGATCCAATTCTTGAATTTTGAAAAAATGATTTAAAGATTATCAAGTTGGTTGGCAAGCTGTCATATTCCATTTCTTTTGTTTGGATCTGATTGATATTTTACAAGGGAAAAACTACAATTATAAAACACTACTCCCTCCGTCCCGCTTAAGATGACACGTTTTCCTTTTTAATTTGTCTCAACTAAGATGACACATTTCCTTTTTTGGATACTTTCTCTCTCCAATTAATACATTCAGCTACTTTTTCTCACTCCTATTAAAATATTATCTTTCTTTATCTCTCTACTTTAATACTTATACTCATCTTTTCTCTCTTCAATTAAACACTTTAACCAATAACTCATAAAATTCCGTGCCGGCTAAGCAATGTGTCATCTTAGCCGGGACGGAGGGAGTACATAACTAGAAAATTAGTTCATTTTACAATGGTCAAAGTCGTGTCCGGTTAAGATAGTTTGACCAGGTTGTACAAATAAGAAAATGTTTAATCATGTGTAATTAAATGGTATAGGATCTGTTTACGTTCCCGAATAGAAATTCAGGATATATTTGATTCCTCTAAACTGATTTGCAATGACTGGGAAATAATATCAAATTTGTCACTTAAATATGTAGTTCTTTCTCCACTTATCTAACAAAAATATATTTTTATTAAATCTCGCACCGAAAAGAAATATCACCTAACAAGGTCGGATCATGCTACATCTAATTTACCTTATAATTGGGCTTATTGTTATTGAGTGTTAATTTCTTTTTTATTTAATTCATCATTAATTTAATTAAAGCCCACTACTATTTTTTGAGAATGTTGGATATAAATTAGCTACTAATAACACAATGTTGAAGAACACATTTATGAAGTATGAAACCTGAAATTAATGATGAATTATAAAATAGGTGAATATATGGAGCTAATTTATCATATCCCAATTGATGCACCAAGAAAAAAATATGATAAAGTTGGTTGGTATGGATCATGGAAATATTCGGTATAGATTTAAGAAAATGGGCAAGTTTCATTAAAGCAAGTCTGCCAAGTTTGAACTTAAGCTTTACTTTAAGCTCTACTTTTAAATCATCACTTTCTTAAAATGATTTCTTATTAATTTGCTAAGCTTTTAAGGGTCCCACATGCCTCAAGAAGATTGTTGCTATGCATGTTATTTTTCAACTTACCAAAGAAAGAATTTATAATTAAAATATAATTTTAATGAACACTTAACTGTACAATTTTAATAAAACTTGCAGGAAGAACACACACATGAGTTAGGAAAGTTGAAACGATGAATTATTGGTGTTGAATTTTAATTGGGATTCATCGAGTCAGCCCAACGGTCAAGCCCACTTATTATTCGGCCCAATAATCAGGCCCACCTAATTTTATTAGTCAAGCTAGGAATAGAGAAGAGCGAGCTCAAAAAATTCTTCAACAGAAACAAAATTAACGACAGACTGAGACGACAAAGAGGTAAGCTTCTGCCATCGTTGTTGCTTAATTTAATTTTTTCTGATTTTGGATTTATGTTTTAAGAATTTTCTGATGTTAGATTTGGATTTTAGGGCTTTTTTTTTGTGATGAATGACTTGTTTTATATTGCTCTTTTAATTGCCAATAAGTTGATGTATTTATAATCACATACCACGGTTGGTTCGGAAACAAGAAACTAGGAGACTTTAGATTAGGCTAATAGTAATTTTTAGACTTTTGTGTATTGAGGTCTCAAATTCTCATTGAATTTTAATTAGTTCAGATTCATGTATTTTCACAGTGTTATAATTTTCCAGTTTAAGTTTAAGCTTCGTCTCAAATTTTCTTTGTTGTTTCTTCGTTAAACTGTAACGACAATATGCATGTCGTTCAGTTATTAATACGTATAAATTTCTCGATTCCACCAACCGCCTCCTACTTTCCACTGCTACCTCCAAAATTTTGCTACTCGAGCCTCGATACTGCCCGCGTGTTTAGCGTGATGATATGAATTGGCCGAATCCATGTATATTATCACAACGTTGAAGAGCACACTAATGAGTTACTTATAAAAAGTTGAAATGATGAATTTTAGCACAGGTGATTGATTGGTGCTGATTTTTCATATCCCAATTCATGCAATCAAAGAACAAATTATGATATATGATGATCAAGTTGGTTGATAATTGGTATGGTATTCGGAAATTTCAATGTATATTCAAAATAAAAACAAGTCGTCAAGTTTAAATTCAAAATGTAGTCAATAAATTACCTGATAAGTGTGCTTTTAGTTATTGAGTCTTAACTTTACATCTCTCAATTGATAGTTTCATCCCACTAGTCCAGCCCACTTACTATTTTCTACATAGAGATTCTAGATACAGTGAGCTTATTTTTGAATTATGCCAGAGTACAAAATTATAGGACAACAAATTCACTTAAGTACATCAACAATTAGTTAAAAAATCAAATTTGGAACTAGTTTATGCATTTAATAGTAAGTTAACTTATTATAATATGAAATACAATTTCAATTCAAATTCTCAAAATATAGATAATTAAATAATATTAATAATTTAAAAAAGCTTCATATGCCGTACAAGGTGGCTAGAAATAATTCAAAGTTTCAAGTTGGAGGGACTTGTGAACCTCACAGTCAGATTTACAGTTTCCTATATTGGCTTATTAAACACTTTAATTAATGATGTTATTTTTGTCTCAAATATAAATTTTAATTAAATTAAAACAGGAGAACTTGATAACAACTGAAAAAGGGTTAGGGTGTGTTTGGCGACATGGAATTGGAGGTGTGGAATCGGAATCGGAATCGGAATCGGAATCGGAACTGGAATCGGAATTGGAATTCCAAATCTAATGTTTGGTACCATAAAAATGTTTGGAATTTTTGGAATTAATCTTTTAATTCCATAATTTAAATTTCATATCAAAAGAAGAAAATTGGAATTCCAAATACTCATAAAATTACATAGATACACTATATATCCACTACACACGCTACACACATTTTACACATTACAAGCAGTCCACACACTACACACATTTCACACCCACTACACCCACTACACAAATTTCACTCACCACAAATTCACACACTACACGCACTTCACACACTACATATACTACACATACCTCACATACTTTACACACGACACACACGATACACACTATATACATTTCATATACTACACACAATACATGTACTACACACTGTGCACATACTACATTACACATGCTACATGCATTACACACAATACATGCACTACACACATTTCACACACATACCCACTTCACACACATTACACAACTATACACACTTTACACATTGTGTGCAGTGTGTGTATTGTGTATAGTGTGTGGAATGTGTGCATTTTGTGTGTTGTGTGAGTATTTTGTGTATATTGTGTGTAGTGTGTGTGTTTTGTGTGAAGTGTGTGTAGTGTGCAAAACGCGTGAGTGTGTGTAGTGCGTTTATTGTGTATAATGTGTGAATTATGTGAGGTGTGTGTAGTGAGTGTAGTGTGTGTGAAATGTATGAAATTTTTGTTTAGTGTGTGTATGTTGTGTAGTGCGTGAAATAGGTGTATTTTGTGTATATTGTGTGCAATGTGTATTTTGTGTAGTGCGTGAAATGTGTGTATATTTTTTAAAGTGGGTATATTTTGTAGTGTTTGGAATGTGTGTATTTTGTGTGGCATGTTGAATGTATGTATTTTGTGTATAATGTGTGTAGAGTGCGCAACATATGAAGTGTGTGTATTTTGTATGTAGGTGTGTATAGTATGAGTATTTTGTGTAAAGTGTGTGTGAGGGTATGTATTTTGTCTATAGTGTGTGTGCACAAATTCTTCAAATTTAATTTCATATATGTGAATATGCAACATAATACAAAAACATGAAAAGAATAGAAATCTCAAACTCAAAAGTCTTTACGAATTACAACTTCAAAGTTGGGACCAGACAAGCTCTGCAACTCTTTTAACACCGCTTCTTCTTTTGTTGATGTAGATACTTAATGAATTTTCCAAAGAGGTCAGGGGCTGAATTGCAAAAGGGGGCACAAGTCAGAAAGTTAGCTTCCCAAACGGCTATTTCGGTTTTAGAAGAGCGGTTGAGCTACGTTTAAGTAGTTTGAGCTTGAGATAGAGAGGCTCATAACTGATTCAACACATTGAGTGAATTGTACACTATCTTAGTGAGGAATTAGAGAGGATCATCTGTGATTTCTTGATCCAAGTTCACGAGAGGGTGAGCATATGAATTCTTGAGTGTATCTTCATCTTTGAGTGTTGATTGTTGTGTGATTGTAATTTAGTAGTGTGGAATAAAATTGATTCGTGATTCTCCCGTGGACGTAGGTTCGATTGAGCCGAACCACGTAACCCCTGTGTCTCAAATTCTTTCATTTTGCTTTCTGCCTAGATTGTGTTCGATACATTGCCAGTAAGATAGTTCTTTCTTCAACAACCAATCTTGCGGTGTTTTCTAACAAATTGGCGCCGTCTGTGGGAATCGAGGAGCGAGATGACGACCGCGAAGTTTGATATGGAGAAGTTCACGGGCAAGAATGATTTTGGGCTATGGAGGCTCAAGATGAAGGCCGTGATGATGCAACAAGGCTTGTGGGATGTGTTGAAGAGCAAGGCCGATGCAGATAAAGAAAAGGGTGAAATCAAGTCTCAAGATCTCCAGGATAAAGCCTATAGCACCCTAATCCTGAGCCTAAGTGATCGGGTGTTGAGAGAGGTTTCAAAGGAGGAGACCGCGGCTGGTGTTTGGGCCAAGCTTGAGTCATTATATATGACTAAATCTCTCACCAATAGGCTCTTGCTCAAGCAGAAGCTGTTCACATTCAAGTTTTCAGAATCAGGAAATATTGGAGAGCAGCTTGAGGAATTTGCCAAGTGTGTGGATGATCTTGAGAATATTGAGGAGGCTATCAAGGATGAGGATAAGGCGTTGATGCTTCTTAATTCTCTGCCTAAGAGCTTCGAGCAATTCAAGGATGCAATACTGCTTGGGAGAGATTCTAAAGTCACTTATGAGGAGGTACATTCTGCACTCAAAATGAAAGAATTCCAGAGAGTAGCTGATAAGTCTATTGATCCAGCCAGTGAAAGTCTGAATGTAAGATCTGATTCAAAGAAACATGGAAAGAAGAAGTCCCAGAAGAAACAAAAATCTTGGAAAGAAAAGTCTGGAGATGAGAAGGAAACCAGATCTTGTCACCATTGTAAGAAGCCTGGACACATAAAGAAGAATTGCTATGCTTGGAAGAGGAAGCAAGCCGAGGGTGATAAAGTGCAGGATACTGCTGATGTTACTCAAGAGGTAGAGGTTGCTCAGGTTATGAATGTGACAGAGGATGAGGCTCCAGATGTTTGGGTGATGGACTCCGGTTGTAGTTTCCATATGACCTCCAAGAAAAGGTGGCTCATGGATTTACAAGATGCTACTGGTTCTGTTCTGCTTGGAAATAACCAAGTATGCCAAGTAAAAGGCATAGGAAGTGTAAGAATGCTCATGGAAGATGGCTCTCAAAAAATACTTTCAGAAGTCAGATATATTCCATCTATCAAGAGAAATCTAATCTCTCTTGGAATGCTTGAGAGAAAGGGATTCACATCCATTTTAGCTGGTGGTTTTATAAAGGTTACAAAGGGCACAGACATTCTTATGGTTGCTGAGAGAGTAAATAATTTGTATTATCTCAGAGCAAGGGCTATTGATGCATCAGGTTAATGCAGTAGCAAAATTGAAGTTGATTGATTGGCATCACAGGCTTGGTCATCTGGGGCATGCTGGATTGAAAGAACTTGCCAAGAAAGACCTAATAGCTTTTGATGGAGAATCAGATGAAGATGAACTCAGATCTTGTGAAGAATGTATACTGGGAAAGAGCAAGAAATTACCATATGCTGCTGGGAAACACACTTCATCAAAGCCATTGGAGTATGCACATGCTGATATCTGGGGGCCATCACCAATTCAGAGCATGGGTGGAGGCAGGTACTTTCTTTCGATTATAGATGATTTTTCTAGGAAGATTTGGCTTTATGTGATGAAAGAGAAATCTGAGGCTTTCACTAAATTTCAAGAATGGTGCATTGAAGTTGAAACTAAGAAGGGCAATGTTTTAAAGTGCCTTAGAACCGATAACGGGCTTGAATTTCTTTCAGCTAAGTTTGATGCTTTCTGCAAAAGTAAGGGGATAAAGAGGCACAGAACCGTTCCTCACAACCCCCAACAGAACGGAGTGGCTGAGAGAGCCAACAGGACAATTCTGGAAAGGCTCAGGTGTATGCTCATCTCATCTGGTATGCCTAAGCATTTCTGGGCTGAGGCTGCTTCTACAGCTGTGATGCTTATCAATAAATGTCCATCCACTTCAATTGACAATGATACACCAGATATGAAATGGTATGGGTCAGCTGGTGACTATGCAAAGTTAAGAAATTTTGGCTGCAGAGTGTATGCGCATGCTAAAAGAACCAAGCTAGATCCAAGGGCTCTCAAGTGTGTTATGTTGGGATATCAGAAGGGGGTGAAGGGCTATAGGCTGTGGTGCACGGAAAAGGGAATGGGACAGGTGGTGATTAGTAGAGATGTGGTATTTAAAGAAGATGAAATGCCATACTTGCAACAGAAGTCAGATAGTACTGAGTTTGAGGTGGAGCTCACTGGGCATGAACAAACAGATGCTAATGGTGAAGTATCCGGTGAGGAGGCTCCAGAAATGATTCGAACAGGTGAAGCAAGTGAGAAGCAGAAGAGCCACATTATAGCAAGGGATAAGCCCAAAAGGAACATCAAGCTTCCATCAAGGTACAGTGACTATGACATGCTTTACTATGCTCTCACAGTAGCAGAAGAGATTGAATATCATGAGCCTTCAAGCTATAAAGAAGCAATGAGAAGTCATGAGAAAGATAGATGGCTTAGAGCAATGCAAGAAGAAATAGACTCACTCTACAAGAATCATACCTGGATTTTGGTTTTGAGACCAAAGCATCAGAAATGTATAGGCTGTAAATGGGTGTACAAGAAGAAGATAGAAGCATTCAAAAACAATGAGGTGAGGTATAAAGCAAGGCTGGTGGCTAAAGGGTTCACTCAGAGAGAAGGGATTGACTATAATGAAATTTTCTCCCCTGTGGTGAAACACAGCTCCATTAGGATTTTGCTGGCCATTGTTGCTCACAAAGATTGGGAGCTTCAGCAGATGGATGTGAAAACAGCTTTCTTAAATGGACATTTGGAAGAGAAAATATACATGGAGCAGCCTGAGGGTTTTGTGAAGAAGGGAGAAGAAGACAATGTCTGCCTACTGAAAAGAAGTTTGTATGGATTGAGGCAAAGCTCCAGACAGTGGTACATCAGATTTGATGAATTCATACAAAGAATTGGCTTTGAAAAATCTCTCTATGACAGTTGTGTTTTCATTAAGAAGAGAAAGGGGACAGCTGCTGCTTATTTGTTACTCTATGTAGATGATATGCTAATTGCAGCAGCAACACTGTCAGAAATTCAAGATATCAAGAATGAGTTGGAATCAGAATTTGATATGAAGGATTTAGGGAATGCGAAGAGGATCCTTGGAATGGACATCATCAGGAATAGAAAGGAAAATAAGCTATGGCTCACCCAGAAGGAATACATCAACAAGCTACTAGAGAAATTCCAGATGAAGAGCAGCAAATCTGTGACAATACCTCTATCACAGCAGTTTAAGCTATCAGTTGATCAAAGTCCAAAGACAGAAGAACAAAGAGAGGAGATGCTCAAGATACCCTATGCTAGTATTGTTGGCAGTATAATGTACACAATGGTTTGCTCAAGGCCGGACATTAGTCATGCTATCAGTGTCATTAGCAGGTTTATGGGAGATCCGGGGATAGAACACTGGCATGGACTGAAGTGGATATTGAAGTATCTCAGGGGCACAACTGATTATAGCATTTTATTTGATGGTGGTCAGAAATCTGGTGATGAAGCTTTGTTAGGATATTGTGACTCGGATTTTGCAGTGAGTCAAGACACTAGAAAATCCCAGTCAGGATATGTTTTTTGTCTCTAGGATCAGCAGTAAGTTGGAAATCAAACTTGCAGTCAGTGGTAGCCCTTTCCACAACAGAAGCTGAATACATAGCTATGACAGAGGCGGTGAAGGAAAGCTTCTGGTTAAAAGGAATACTCTCAGATTTTGGAGTAAATCAAGATGTTGTAACAATCATGTGTGACAGTAATAGCGCAATATGTTTGTCCAAGCATCAGACCTTCCATGAAAGATCTAAACATGTGGATGTGAAGCTGCACTTTATCAGGGATGAAGTGAACAAAGGGAAGGTGAAAATTGAGAAGGTTTCTACGGAAGAAAATGCTGCAGACATGTTGACTAAGACTATTCCTAGTTCCAAACTCAAGCATTGTTTGGAGCTAGTGAAGATGGTCAGGTACTGAGGTTTGTAAGGTTGGAGAAAATGACCGAATGTTATTTCATTCAAGATCCAAGGTGGAGATTTGTTGGTGTGGATACTTAATGAATTTCCAAAGAGGTCAGGGGCTGAATTGCAAAAGGGAGCACAAGTCAGAAAGTTAGCTTCCCAAACGGCTATTTCGGTTTTAGAAGAGCGGTTGAGCTACGTTTAAGTAGTTTGAGCTTGAGATAGAGAGGCTCATAACTGATTCAACACATTGAGTGAATTGTACACTATCTTAGTGAGGAATTAGAGAGGATCATCTGTGATTTCTTGATCCAAGTTCACGAGAGGGTGAGCATATGAATTCTTGAGTGTATCTTCATCTTTGAGTGTTGATTGTTGTGTGATTGTAATTCAGTAGTGTGGAATAAAATTGATTCGTGATTCTCCCGTGGACGTAGGTTCGATTGAGCCGAACCACGTAACCCCTGTGTCTCAAATTCTTTCATTTTGCTTTCTGCCTAGATTGTGTTCGATACATTGCCAGTAAGATAGTTCTTTCTTCAACAACCAATCTTGTGGTGTTTTCTAACACGTAGTACTATCATTGTTATAAAAGGTTGTATCGCCAACCCCAGGCGCCCCTCACCCCCAGCCCGACATTAGTGAGGGGAGTTAAATCATGGTACTCAGCAGCCCACTAGAGGGGAGAGTTCAATCTACTGTCCCACCGGAGACCCATCTCCACAGAGGCCTCACGCTTGTGCCCGAGAGGTGGTAGTCTCCTCACGGTGGTAGTGGGATTCGAACACCCGCTCATTGTTACAGATCTCCACCTCTGGAGCCAACTGAGCTAGCCCGTGCGGGCATACGTAGTACTATCATATAAATTCAATTAGTAGTCAACAAGTTAAAAGCTAAGTCTAGGTGGGATTTGGATTCGCATGTTTTGGGATTGAAAACTGTGTATTATCTATTATTACTCCCTCTGTCCACGATTAATAGTCTCATTTCTAAATGGCACGGGTTTTAAGTAATGTTAAGAAAAGTGGGTGTAAGAAAGTTAGTGGAATAGGGGTCCCACTTGTATATATTAGTTCTAAATGATATGTGAGTGGAATGAGTTAGTGGAATGTGGGGTCTCTTTACCATTTATGGTAATTATGAACCTAGACTCTTATTCGTGGACGGAGGGAGTAACTCGTATCTGTCTGTCTAACCTTTTTAGGTACTCCCTCCGTCCCAAGATATTAGACCCTATTCCACTTTGGGGTGTCCCAATATATTTGAACCATTTCTATTTATAATGAAAATTTACTCTACTATCAACTCCACTTACATCACTAAACAACTACGGTATCTCTTAAATTCCTGTACCCAAAAGAAAGGAGTCTAATATCATGGGACGGAGGGAGTATATGTTTTTGATTCATTACAATTAGTTAACATGATGCTTTGCAACAAGCTTTATTTATGGAACAAACAATAAATTTACTTCAAATAAATATGTTAGTGCATTGTTCTTTCTTCTTCTTGCACCACTTTAGGCACTATTTACTCCCCTCATCCCACAAAAGATGTCATACTTTCCTTTTTAGTTTGTCCTACAAAAGATGTCATATTTCTCTTTTTGGAAAAAGTTTTTTCTCAAATAAATATAAAAATTATATTTTCTCTCTTCATTTAACACACAAAACAAAACCTCCTAAAATCGCATGTCTTCCCACAGGTGTGACATCTTTTGTGGAGCGGAGGGAGTACTATATATAGCATCCTTTATCCAACATCTTGAATATCTAAGACAACGAAAATATAAAAACCTGGAAAATAGAGAATGATCATGACATACGTATTTGATATAGTTCAACTTTTGTGATTATAAGAAAAAAAAATCAAATCAATTGAGATCTAAGAGCATCTACGGTGGATGTCCTAGTGACCACCCTAATGGTTGTCACATCAATATTTTTTAGTTTGTCTCTTCTTGTGCAAAGTAAATTTGTGCAAAGTAAATGAGGATGGAGTATTTATATTAGTTTAAAGAATAAAAAAAAATAAACTGCAAAACGCATCGAGATCGGGCTCGTCCGCGATCGTCCATGCCCGCCCCTGCAATGGTTGGACGAGGGATCGGGCGACGTGTCGGGTGCCCGACCTAGACGACCGAACTTTCGGTCGTCTCACTCGTCCGCCCGCGTCCGCCTGCAATGAGTGGACGATCGCGAACGAGCCCGATATTGGTCAATCGGGCGGACGATCGCCTTACCATTGCGGATACTCTAACCTCAAATCCCAAATAATTACGCCCTCAACTTTTATTATAATACTATTAAACTATGCTGTCATAAAACTTGGCCTCCATGAGAATGTAAATCTAACAAGCTGCAGTGCTGCGCAGACATGAAACTAAAGTACGTCACTACGTTGACAAACTAAAATCGAAAACACAACACATGAGAAATATCCAAGAATTTGGGCTTTATTATGATAATTTCCATGAATATGGGCTCTATTTTGATAATATTTGTAAAATTGTATTTGAATTTTTTAATTTCGGACTTACCACACAAACAACAATTGGGGAAAGATACAGTAATAAACCCCTTCCAATACATAAATTAAAACAAAAACTAAAGCAAAAAAAGAAAGGAAAAGGAAAAAAAAAAAAAAAAACCACGCTGTTCGTAGTCGTCGACTCCTACTCTCCGAAACCAGGTCAATTCTCGCTTTATACTTCTATTCCACTCGAATTTGATTTTCAGTATCTACAATTTTTTGTCGTCGTAGAATCGCGAAGTGGGGTCTGTGATTTTGATCGAATTGCTCGTAAATTGGGTATCGGTAGCCTTGATTAACGCATTTGATTTCTGGGTATTGTTTTTTCGCACTTATGTCAATTGGGTTTGATCTAATTATGCAATTTATGATGTTTCCCGATTTCTTGTTTCCCCTTATTTTGTCATCGATTTCTCTGAAGTTGATAATCTGCTGTCTGCTGAGTTAATCGTTTGATTATGAAAGTTGAATGCAATTTGATGGTAGCAATAAAAATTGAATCTTTTATTTGGGGGTGAGGTGGGGTGGTTTTCAAATTGGAACTGAACTTCAATTTGTGTGTGCCTTTTCAGTATTTAGATTGTGAGCATTGATATATAGTGTTTTACATCTTATTATAGTGGGATCTTGTATGTTGAGCAGATTCAAACAGAGTTGAATGAAAATGGTGGCAAGCCATCATTTTACTCGAATCAACACACTAGAGCTGAAAGAGCTTATTTATGAAAAGATCGGCCAACAAAGAGGTGAGACCTACTTCGATCAGCTGAAGAGATTTCTGAGTTCAAATCTGAGCAAGGCTGAGTTTGATAAGAGCTGCATAGAGACAATTGGGAGAGAGAATCTCCCTATTCATAATCGCCTCATCCGATCCATCATCCAGAATGTTTCTCAGGCTAAAACCCCGCCTCAAAAAGTCGAGGCACTTGGTGTTAAAGTTTCCAATGGTTACTCGAGGAATCATCTTCATTCCGTTTATGGAGATGCATTTCCTTACTCTCCTCGCAAATGTAGGTCCCCGCTCAGTAGGGATCGCAAGTTTCGTGATCGCCCTAGCCCTCTTGGCCCGTTGGGCAAGAGTCCTAGTCTCACATGCGAAGAAACAGTTTCAAGGATACAAGAGCAGCAAGGTGCAGCAGAGTTGCAGACTATCTCTGGTAAGCCTCCGACAGGTGCTGCCTCAGTTGAAGATGGGGAAGAGGTTGAACAGTGTGCTGTGATCCCGGTTTCTCACAGATGGAGTTCTATCACTGCTCCGTTTGGTGTTTCTGTCAACTTGGGCGGTGCCCGCAAAGTGTCTCATTCTGACCCATATTGTCAAACCAGTGGTGAATTGCCTGATACAAGATCCCTAGGACGTCGTTTGCAAAAGAAGTTGGCATTGGAGGGAGTTGGCATTACACTAGACGGTGCCAACCTGTTGAATAATGGTCTAGATGTGTATCTGAAGAACGTGATTTCACAATGTATAGGTGTTGCAAGATCACGACAGTCCAATGGTGTAAGGAAAATGCAGCCGAGTAATGCAAGAATGCTAGATTTTCGGGTAGCCATGGAGTCGAATCCATCTATACTCGGTGAAGATTGGCCCATGCATCTTGAGAAGGTATGCAACTATGCTTTACAATAAGCTCCGAGATCTGGGAGCAACTTGACCCAAATTTGACAATAACTCGAAGTGGAAAAATAGTTGGCTATTTGGGAGCAACTTGACACAATTTTGACGACTACTCGAAGATGAAACAAGTTGTGGATCTGTGATTGAAGTTAGTGGGTGTTGGTAGCTTTAGTTGTAGGAAGAGGAGAATGTGTATACAGGCGATCCAACACATGTGATAATAGTCTTTATCATCATTGTTTTGTTAGTTCTTAAATGGTGATATTTTGTTGACTACAATAAACTTAGTTTATGTAAGAGAAGTCATAAATTATTTGTATCATGTTTTCAACCTTGTTTTTCCAAATTGGAAATGTTAAAAGCTGTATTCATTTTGTTCCTATCATTTGTTGCGGATGTAAAAATGTCTACATCTCTCATCTTCACTTTTACAGTTAATTATATATCTGTAATCTAAGTATTTGGATATGGTTTTCACTTAACTATCTGAATAGGAAAAATAAAAAAATGAAAAAATAAATATCTGAATAGGCAAAATAATCATCTTATAAAAAGACATTTAGATATTAATTACTCGAAGATGCGATAATATTACCAATTTGATCGAATGTCATCCTTAGATGAATTTATTTTGAAAGTTATCTTCCAAAAACACAAAATTAAGTATAAACATAAAAATAGTGGGAAAAAAAAAATCTGAAAATAGTGTAAAAGTATCTAAAATGTTATTGAGTCTTTGTCTCGAGATTAACATTTAATGGTGATATTTTGTTTATTAGGTAAAATGTTCAAATTCAAACCGGTTGGAAAACTCTTTTGTAATTTACTCTTTAGAAATTTACACATATAATTGACTCTTTTTTTCTAATTAAAAAAAACGTTATTTTTGTACATGTAAATTGAATTATACGTTTTGTAATGTAAATATTATCTTACTACATTAAAAAAAGTGTAGCCGTTTATGGTAACTCTGTATATGTTCAAATCGGTCTTAAAAAAAGATGATATGAATGACATATACTGATATACTAAATTGGTTGTGCAGCAAAATTGTGCGGCGACGACGAGGTGAGGAAGAATTGCTGAGTTAAGGAGGTAGCGATGGGGAAATGGAAGAGAGAGAAGAGGCTGAGGTCGATTAGGAGAGAGATGGTTGACAACAAGGACGCCCGCGCGAGGAATCGGAACGTGTCGCCAACTCTGTACCGGTATAAAACCGTTGTAGTTGGTAGTTGGTGACAACGAGCTCATATTCCTTGCCTATCTCAAGAGGCAAGAACTGGAGATAAGCCGTAGGATACTTGGGAAGGCTTGCAGAAGGGATCGAGATTAAGTAATCAATGGCTGGGATGTATTGTGACATGGAACTAGTAGCTACGGTGTCAACAAATTTGGTGTTGGGCCAAATCCTAGTGATTATCCCTTGATCGTCCACTCTCTGGAGAAACCTGATGGCCCGTAGTAGGCCTGATGCGAAGCGGGCCCCCCACCCGGAGAACCTGTTCCCGCTCATAAAGCCCACAGAGCATCTGACTGCGTCTCTACATACTCTGGAATATATCCTCGCAGCAGATGGTTTCGGACGGGCTTGTTGTAGTCATTGTTTTGAAATACCAGGTGATCGCAGAGCGGGCTTTATGAACATGAAACGGAGGGATTTGCCTTCGTCCAGATCCTTCACGTGCCTGTTCCGTTATAAAAATTCTTAGCAAAAAACGCAATCAATCAATATGCCACAGTAATAATTACTATATGTATATGTTTGTGTGATTATTTACTGTTTGAGTATAGCATGGGATCGGATATCCTGCTCTTGTTTATTGACTACTGGAATGAGTTTTCCCTCAGCACCTGAAGTTCCGCTACTGTTGAAGCAAAATAAAATATGAGAAGAAATTAATTAATTTATATAGGGGAAAATTAAAGCAAAATTGAGTAGCACCGGCCTGATGATGAAATCAGAGATAGGTTGAGCGCACAGGATTGAAGAGCGATCTCCATCGGATGAAAGCTGGATGTCTTCGTAGGTTACCACCGGAACGTTGGATTTGAATGCTGCACCCCGTCGGCATTTTCAGTCACTGAAGCGCTTTTACAACGTCCATAGTTGCTCACAATTCTTGAGTGAGAGGGAGAGAGCAGAGAGATGTGGTGAGGGAGGAGACCCGGGAATTTATACAGCAAAGAGCTTCAAATTTCTAAGAGGACAAAAATTATACTCACTCCGTCTCTGATTACGAGTCACACTTTTTCATTTCGATCCATCCTCTATTAAGAGTCACACTTCCTACTTACTACCTCCGTCCACGAAATTTGTCCCATTTTTCCATTTCCGTCCGTCCCCCAAAATTTATCTCATTTCACTTTTACCATTTTTGGTAGTAGACCTCATATTCCACTAACCCATTCCTACTCACATTTTATTATAAAACTAATATATAAAAATAGGACCCACAATCCACTAACTTTTTCAAGTCACTTTCCATTACATTTCTTAAAACTCGTGTCCGGTCAAACCGGGACGAATTTTCGTAGACGGAGGTAGTACTATATTTGTTACACACAAAAAGTCAAAAAGGTCTCACATTCCACTACCTAACTCCATTTATTTTACACATTCAAACACTTTCTTCAAATCCGTGTCCGATCAAAGTGTGACTCTTAATCGGGGACGGAGGGAGTAAAGCATTAAGATCTACTACCTCCATCCCTGAAAGTTTGACACTATTTATCATTTTGGTCCGTCTCTGAAAGTTTGACACACTTCACTTTTTACCATTTTTGGTAGTAGACTTCATATTCCACTAACTCATTTCTACTCATATTTTATTATAAAACTAATACTTTAAAAGTAGGACATGCATCCCACCAACTTTTTCAACTCACTTTCTATTACATTTCTTAAAACCTGTTTCGGATCAATGTGTGCCAATATTTGGGGATGGAGGTAGTAACATGTGAAGCTAGGATGGCATTTTTCTACTACTATCTTTTCCTTAATTTGTTTTCCTCACATTCCTTGGCTTGGATTCTACTTTATTAGTTAGCATATTTCCATTTTTATCAATTTGTTTTTGTTTTCGTAGTTTCTTCACATGTCTTGCGTTGTATTCTACTTTATATTTTCTGAAAAACAAAACAAATTCTACTTTATTTTCTTTTTTCCCCATTTTCTTTATTATTTTATTTTTTTTATACGTACTATTTATATTATCCCAATATTACATACACAAACTAACTTTCTTTCTTTCATAATTCTTCTTTTGTGTTTTTATTTTTACAAACTTGCTTTCATCAGAATATAAGAATTGCAAACTTGTGTAGTTTTTAACATATTCTCACTTCTTATAGAGAATTCAATTTTTTTTTTCTACATTTATCTATTAGTATTATTTTAACTATAGTATTTATGAGTCTTACGAATTTATTTATAATTTATTTTCTATTTTAATTAACTTATTATGAAATCCAATTAAATTATTTTTTCAATTTAAATTGAACACGAGATTCATTAAAAGAAAATATTTAAATGCAAATTAATTTATAATTAAAATTTTGAATTAATATTGAATTAAATTTACGTTAAATTGCAATTATAATAATAATTCAAATTGAATCCAAGTGATAACAAAAATATAAACATGTCGTTAAAAAAGAACCCAAAAAAGGAAAAAAGAAATATAATAAAATGAAAAGACAAATGAAACTGAAAATATAAAACATGGAATTCGCTTTTGAATTTTGAATTTATTATTTAAAAAAAATGAATTTTAATGTACAAAAATGAAACTCACTCGCAGGGGGTGCAAGCGGGCTTCACGGACCGACCACCATCAGCCACGTGGAAGCGCGTGGCAAGATAACCCACTGACCCTCCCTCCTTCGCACGATGCCCGCTGAGAGGGGACGCTTGCAACGTGTCCCTCCACCATCTCATTCCAGCGAGACGGGTCACATATCATGAGTTGCGGATGCTCTTGCATATATGTATACTGAATATAAAATAGAAAACTGATTTTTTTTATAGCTATTTATATTACAATATTTATTAATGAAATGTCGAACTAAGTGTCAAACAAGACAGAATAATAGACAATAGTTGCACCCAAGTCCAATACACTAGGTTCCAGGTCGGCCCCTACTCGGGTTCTAGACTAATCGGATTGTAGTTTTATCTGATTAGAAATTTTCAATACTATATCTCTAAATTTAACGGGTTTTCCGGATCCGCATGCTTGGAGAATCGTACTTGTTCTTATTTTCTTTCCTTCATTTTACCTGATCATTTGTTATGTAATTTCTAATCTATTTTTATGTTTTAATTTCTGGTAACATTACAAGTTAGAGTGGATCATATAATTCTTATAAGGCCAAAGTTCATTTTGGTTTTAAACACATGACCTTTTATGAATTCAGTCCAAAAATTAACTTTTTATTTTCGAATCCCGACCCAAAAAAAACAATCCGGAAGGGTCCTTTTTGAACGGCATCGTCACAAAACTAACGGTCAACCCTAATTAATTAAATTTTGACCTCATTAGAATACTAATTAATGCATAATAAACTAAAGAGTAAAGTCCATTTTAGTCCTAAGCATATGGCCATTTTAGGAATTTGGAGTAGAAATTTAAAAAAAAAAAAAACAAACAAGAAATTAGGGTTCAGTCGCCACCTTCTTCTTCGTCCAGCTATCTCTGCCACCATGGGGTCGCTCAATGGGTTTCCGAAGCTGCGATGCTATACAATGGAGCAGTAGAACACTACAATGGACAGTAAACGGTGGTTGTCGGTTGAGATGGAGGTATAGAGAGCTCAATTTCAGAGAGACGTTAGGATGCTGCCGTTAATACATAGCAGTATATATATAATATAATTACAAAACCTAGATTTTAATTATTTTAAATGTCCAACCCGATGGGCTAACATGCAACTCGACTAGTCTAGTCCGAGTAACCTGCCAATCCGGATGGGTTGGCCCGAATAACTAGATTCTATAATTGCATTGTCATTTTACAGTCCTAACCTTATGATTTTATCAGATTATTTAGATCGACCCACAGTTTCGGATTAGATTGACATCCCTAGATTCTGCAAGTGCATGTTGATTATGTACACGTCATTTAACTCTCCTTTATCACCGGGTTTTGCAATCATCATGAGGATATTAATTATTAATTGAAGTAGTTAAACTTTAATTGACACTCATTAATTGGCGGAACGAGATCCTCTGCTGTAGAGGGTTGCACATAGGGGGTGTATCCCTCACACTCCAATATTTTATTCATCAAATAAAATTTTTAAAAAATTAAAAAATAATGGAGTGTGAGGGACAACACCCCCGCTGTGCACCCCTCCACAGCAGGGGATCCCAGCCCTTATTTGGCACGTATAAATAGGGTGCGCTGACAGGAGCCCCACTACGCAACAACATATATATGCAAAAAAAAGAGTGAAGAGATAGCATTGATTATCATTTCCGAAATATCTATTTTTAGAAAGTAAAACAAAATACTAGTACTCCGTATTGGCTATTTTGATGTTTCCATTCAAGAAGAACATACAGTATAACATTTTTTATGAGGTAATTATGTTCGTATTTTTGTGTTATTAAATGATAAGTTTTTATAGTGTTTGCAACGACAGTTATAACCAAATGCCTACCTAAAACATACTATCTCCGTCCCCCAAATTTTGACACACTTTGATCCGGCACGGAGTTTAAGAAATGTAAAGGAAAGTGAGTTGAAAAGGTTGGTGGGATATGAGTCTTACTTTTAAAGTATTAGTTTTATAATAAAATGTGGGTAGGAATGAGTTAGTGGAATATGAAGTCCACTACTAAAAATGGTAAAAAGTGAAGTGTGTCAAATTTTTAGGGACGAACCGAAATAGTAAATTTGGGAGACAGAGGTAGTATCCATTAGAAATCAAATTCCTGACTACTAATTATATCACCGAATAAATATCTGGATCTGGTCTTTCTTTTTGTCTGCCAATTGATGATCGTGGCTGTGTTCTAGAATCTAGATGACCATAAAAGGATTAAACAATGTTCAAGTACAAGTAAACAAACACAACGGCTTAAAATTAAAGTGAAGCAGCACACATGAAGTAAATGGAACTCGTGGCTCTTATTCTCAATCATTTGGAACAAGTCATCAGAAACGGCGCTCGGCGCTCCAGCGCGGCGGCGCGGGGCTGAAATGGATGGAAACAACCCTGGAGTCGAGAAGCTCAAGGATGGGAGCAGAGGTAACGCATCTAGGCACTTTATACTGATTAATGGAAGCCCCCTTGGATAAAGCATAGTCCATCAACTCCTCAAATGTGCCACTCCTCACCAACCGAATCTCCAACGGCCCAATCGACCCATCCGCCGCCCTCCCCTGCCGGTACACCGAGTTGAACTCCTCCTCCATCGCCAGGCAGCACCGCTCCATCACCCCTTCCCCCGGCAATGACTCTCCCATCAGCTCCCAGTATATCACATAATGCCCTGGCACCGCCTTCGTCTCCGCGCAGCTCGTGTATTCCACCACGCTCGTGCTCAGAAGCTTGGAGGCCTTCTCCACCGCCGCCTGAAGCTCCGACTCGTCGGTCTTGTCGGACTCGATGCTCAGCAGCACGTTCTTCCTCCGCACGAACCTGAACTGCGGCGCCGAGTTGTAAAAACCCGTCACCCGGAGGATGTCGCCCACCCGGTAGCGGCACAGCCCCGAGTAGGTCGTCACCAGTAGTTCGTATTCCTTCCCAACCTCAACGGCGGCCAGATCCACTAGCTCGCCCTTGCTGCCGTCTGAGGTGGTGTGGGGCAAAAACTCGAAATAGGCCATGTTTGGCATGATGGTGTAGGAGACCTCCCAAGGATCGCACATTGGCTTCAGATTGAGGCCGAAGTAGCACTCGGACGAGGCGTACATGGTGCATGCCTTGGGCAGTCCGCCGCTGTAGTAATCCAGGGTGGGGATGTACTGGGCCATCGCGCCGGTGACGATCACATCGAGGTATTTGGTGTTGGGCCAAATCCTTTTGATGATTCCCTCCCAGCTGTCTTTTTCACACTCACGTGTGATGAAATCGGCGAGTTCCGGGTCGGGGCGCACGATACGGGCCATGCAGTCACGGAGGGAGGTGTGGGTGAATATAGGGTTGAGAGAGCCGGTTCGGATGTCGTGGGCCAGCTGCTTCCAGTTGAGCTGGAGGAAGCGGATGGAGCGGGTGAGGCCGGAGGCGAAGACGGCCCCGACCCGGAAGACTGTTTGGCGTTGGTAGAGGCCGCAGAGCATTTGGGCGTACATGCTTTGGGAGGAATCCTCGCAGAGGATGGCTTCATTAGGGCTGGTGTAGACGGTAAAAGGGTCGTAGGGTCGGTTCTTGAAGATGTCGCTTTTGTAGTAGCTTGTGAGTACGGGTCGGGCTAGTAGGCCGCCCGGTGTCTTTGTCTCGGATTTTATGAAGTAGAAGTAGAGCCCTTTGCCTTTGTCCAGCCCTTTCACGTATCTGCTCCATACAAATCATTTTCAGCAAAACAATAAATTAAAGAGAGAGAATTTAATAATAAGAAAAAAGACTTACTGGTCCATAACAGGCATCAGAAGACTGTATAGAATCCGGCGGCGATCCCATTCTTCACTGATAGTTGGCATCAGCTTTCTTTCACCAGCGGAAGTTCCAGAACTGTTGCAATTAAACGAAATAAAAATGATTCATTGAATAACTCAAATGAAAATGATTTAATGTTGAGAATGTTATAGTACGTACTAACCTGGTAAGGAATTCAGAGATGGGACGAGCTGATAAAATCGGAGAGCGGTCGCCATTAGCGATTCGCTGAATCAGCGGCTGGATGTCTTGGTAGGTAACCATGGGGATTTTGGATTTGAAGGTCTGCCGATCGGTGGCGCCGGCGAGATGTAAAGCCTTGAGATATTCAGTTTCTGAATTTTGGGAGAGGATTTGGGCGAGTACGTGTTCTTGCACGCCGTCTACATTTCGCGTCATGTCTTCAATAAACTGAAGAGCCTTGGCGTTTGGGTCATTTGCCATTGTATGCTGCTACCAAGTTTGTAGAGAGAGGATTGTGATAGAGAGGTAGTGAGATTGTGAGAAGGGGGTCTATCTCTATTTATACAGTGCAAGTTGGGAGGTGGGACCGACGTGACGTCAGTGTTGTGGGTGAAGGGGACAATCCGACCCAAGTCTTGCAGGGTGGACTGGAGACAGAACGGGCCAGCAGTGCACCAGAAAAAGGAAACAGGTCGGACCCACCTCATGCCAGATTTTGTGCCAGTTTTAAATGGGTAAGCCAGCCATTCTCTCCCCTGCCACGTCAGTCGCCGCCGCCGCTGCCGCCGCCGCCGCCCGTGGTATCTGAGCCCACGTCGGAACCCGTTAGCCGTGCCCTCGCGATTTCCAAATCAACCCGCATGCTCTCGAGCATCTCGTGAAAAAACATCTTCTCCGTGGGGTCAGTGGCGGTCTTCCACTCTTGGAAGACCTTGTACATCTGATCCCGCGTATGGTTACGCAAATGGAGAGTGTACTCGAGTGGGGCGGGTGGGAGGGCGGAGGACTGGACCCTCGCGGGGCGATAGGGGGGATCCAACCCTCCGCGGCGCCCGCTTCTGTCCAACCGGGCGGGGCGACCCGGTAAATGAGAGGGATGGAAACTCCTCGGCGTCCAGAGTGGTAGGATCGCCCGCTAGCTGCCCTTCTCAGGTCGATCAGCTGTTTCTTGGCCGCTGACGTCGTACCGCCGAACTTCTCGGAGTCCTTCGGCAACAAGAAGCGCTCCCATTAGGTGAACTCACTTATACTTCCGCAAGGAGGCCGACTGTGGCCCGATCCTCCGGGCGTCGTCCTCATTATGTCCACTACTGAGCTGACGGAGGGCGTTGGCGTACAAATTCGAAAAACGGCCCACCGCGGGCCTGGTGCGCTCCCACCCCTTCCGGACCTCCTCCGGGCTGAATTCCTTCCCGTGCGGGCAGTGCCTCCTATAGGCAGCTCTGATCTTCGCCCACATGTTGACGATCCGCTGGTTGTTCGCACACCTCCAACCACCCCCTGGCCACCCCGGCGTACTCATCCTCCGTCCACTTCCTTCGGCCGGGGGTGTCGTCGACGACGGGCTGCGATGACTCGACGACCGCCCTTGACCTTCTCCTTCCCCCTCGTCTTAATTTCTTCGACGCGGCCAGCACTCATTTGGAACGGAGTGTCCGGCTTCCCCGAGATCGATCCCAATATCATGCAATGACAGAAAGGTCATCGCCAGTGAGCTGCGTCTCCGCTTGGGTCGACG
>NC_062968.1:47710410-47735811 GCF_023119035.1 Salvia hispanica
GCCGCACAATAGATAGGCGCGGCGGCCGCCGCGCTTCTCTCTCCATCGGCCCGTCCTCGCCGCAAACGCGGCGAATGCCCGTCCGCCCCCGGGGCGGACGCCTCCTCCCCTATAGACCGCCGCGGCTAAGCCGCCTCCGGGGCGGCCGGCGCCGCCCCTATAGTGGATGCTCTAATGCTATGTGGCCACATTATGGCTAGCCATAAAATCGCATTCTAGTAAATTTTTTATGTCATGGCTATTAATGATTTAAACACCTCATTTAATGCTCTAATAACTTATTGTAGTTGTTTTTATTGATTTCATTTCTCTAATCTGATTCTTACGTTTCTTTTTTAGATTCATTCATTTTTTAATTTTCTATTTTCAGTGATTTATTTTTAAACTATTTTTTATTTTAAGATTAAGTTTTATCTTTTTTTAAATATTTATCTATTATAACCACACTAAAATTGAAATCAATAATACTATAAGTTGTGACACGATCATATATCCTATAATATTTTTATCATGTTATATTTTAAAAGTATCAATTATACTATAAACATAGTGTGCATAAAATATAACTCCATAAATCAATATACTAATTATTGTTTATATACTATGGTATATAGTAGCTGTGTTTACATAATTATCTTTTTCTCTTTAATTTAAACAAACTATGTTAGGTTCTAACTTAATTTTATTTACTATGGTATACAGTAGCTGTGTTTACATAATTATCTTTTTCTCTTTAATTTAAACAAACTATGTTAGGTTCTAACTTAATTTTATTTTAAAAATTCATTAAATCTTAAATAGACAATATTTTTTTAAAACATAAACTTTCCAATTCCCTATAAGTCTCTACCATCTCCCACTCTCTTACAAATATCAAAATCCTTCCAAGCATAGTATATTAATCTATGAGCCTATAATATACTACTATTATATTTTGAAAATACGTAATCGTATCATAATAGTTTATATATTAATATACTTTCCAATTCCAAGTTGTGATATAATCTAATAATAATAGTAATTAATATTATTATTGTTAATATAGATTATAATATGTGCTACTCCATGATACCGTTAGTCCATTACCATTACATTACCATTACTATTACCGTTATTTTAGCTTAGTATTTTTACTTATTATTTTACTTTGTACGTAGTAAGATGTTAAAAATAGTAATGATGATAGTATAAATTAATCACCTACATTCAAAATGAGCTAGCTGATGATCGATGATAGAATTACTTCTAAAACTATGATAATTAAGATTAATTTTATAAATGATTACTAAACTATAGTACTTGTATCAAATTAATTAAAAAAAATTATTTCTATCAAAATGAATACTTATAGTATTCTTTAATGTTTTCTTCTATTTTCTAATTATATTATTACAAATAAAAATTATAATCTTACAAAAAAATTTCAAATTAAACTAAATTGATAAACTATTTAGTTACCACACCATTATTTGTTCAAGATAATGTAAAAAACATAATATCAACATGGAATTTTATTTGAAGAGACTTCTTTCCATATTTTGAATTACCTCTCATCTTGGGCATACATGGGTGATGGTAGTTGTTACTTTGCCTACATGCAAAGTGCATTACTTTTTATCATGAAGTTGTTGTACTTGTAATTTTAAATAAATGCAATTGCAAATATAATGATTATTGTACTAAATTCAATTGATAAATACTTCAGTAATTCAAATTGAATATAGTATCAATTGAAATTTAAATTATTCAACTAAATGAAGATATAATGAATCTAAGAACGACTAAAACACTAAATTATTTCATTAAATATAAAGATCAATTTAAAATTTTTAAGTAATAAATTGAGTCGAAGAGCAATTGAACCTTCAATTGAATTTAAAATAAGTTTGAATTTATAATCATTCAAATAATAAAAAATGGAATAAATGCATTAGTATATGATTAATAGATTTCAAGATAATGATTATTATTAAATATTAATAAATTATGTTATGGTTCAATAATAAAAGACTAAGTAATATTTATTGAACAATATATCATATCATATTTGTAAATCAACATGGAATCAATTTATAATATGTTTAATAAATAATATACGTATAAATTAATAATAAAAGGAAATGAAAGTGATGTAGATAAACTACTGCATAATAATTAAAAGTTATAAAAAATATTTAAACATTACAACACAAATGTTGTATTTCAAGTAAAAGGGTACAATAGTCCTAATATATTTGATGTTTTTTAGGTAAACTGATTTTGATGAATTAGCAATAACTAATTCTTTTTACATTTATTGCGTCATTTGTCCATACTTGTTGGTTCCTAAAAACCTTTTTTATTTGAGAAAAGAGTTTTTTTTACATAAAATTGATTTATTTTTAAAAGATAAATGACAATTGTAGGAGAAAAAATTCCCTAGTCAAGGAATACCAAGGTGGCAATCCTATTTGGTATGTTACACCCATAAACTTTTGACAAATGAAAATGTATATAACCCCAAATTCCAACTAGATATATAAATTTTGAAACAATCTAAATATAAATACACCATTTATTATATAGAAGTTTATGCATATTCTATATATAAACACTAAATAATACTAACGATCACTTTTTTTTAATAGTAGCTTTAGTTTATAAAATTTTAAATGTAACTGCTTTATCATGCTATAATCATTTGTCTTATTTTATTTATGAAATTTTTTCATGCTATATTAAAAATAATGTAATAAAATTAATTTCTAGATCATCTTAATAAGATTAGTTTTTTAGATTATCTTATTATTATTAATTTTTTTATAATTTAACAAAATGTATAATATTCATACAGTTAATGTCTAGCTATAAATTACGTATTTAATTTAATTTATACACTACATAATCATTTGTATTATTAATTTAATTTATATAGAGTAGTATTTAATGTCAACAAATTTGAAGTTATAGTTGCCCTTTTTATTTGTCTACATTTTTTATATTTATAAAGAAGAAAAAAAGTAATCTCCTAAAACTCTTAAAACGAGTGATGTGATTAATTTTGTACTATATTAATTTACGAGTAAGATGACTTAGTGAAAAAATAATTTTATATTATTCAAAAAATGAAATGATGGACCTATATGTATAGTGTATTTATTATATGCACAAACTTTCCATATAATAAATGGTGTATATTTATATTTAGAGTGTTTCCATAATCTAATATATCTAGTTGGAATTGGGGTTATACATATTTTCACTTGTCAAAACTTTATTAGTGTGACATGACATACTAAATAGGATTGCCATTTTGGTATTCCTTGGCTAGTGAATGACATACTAAATAGGATTGCCATTTTGGTATTCCTTGGCTAGTGAATTCTTTCTCCAATTGTAGCCTATTGTTAAAGGAAATAGGAAATAATATTCAATATTTTAATGGAAAATCTAAGAGAGATTCAATGTTCATGAAAATCAATAAAACAAATTTCAAATTAATATAATTTGTATGGTTAATGTAATAATGTTAAATAATCACGTTATGATTATTCAGACACGATTATTCATTTTAGATTTTAGTATTGCAAATAAATTTTAAATTTACAATAATTGATAGATTATTAAAATAATAGTAGTATTCTAACATTGATGAAAATTATAACATATGGAGTATAATAAATCTGTACGGTTAGCTATAATATCAATGGCATAATTATATCAAACTTTTTACATAAATTTTATGAATAAATCTATAGTAATATTTGTTTTAAAATTGTAATCGTATACTCATTTCTTTAGTGCAAATGGGAACTAATAAAAAAAGGGTCGTGATTTTCAGATATAATGTCTCCACTATAATAAAGTTAATTTCATAAATTTATTTCTTCCCATTAAATATTTTTGGTAAATATTAATAAGATTTTAAATTTTAAATTTTGAAAAATAATATGAATATATACACAGTCACACTTACCAAATAATTTCCATTAAATGATAATCCAACTATTAATCTAGACCATGATGACAACGTTCATTAATGCCATAACAGATTGTATACAATGCATACTCTACAAATGTTGTAATCCAAGTTGGTGTATAGTAGTAATACTTATTAAGTTGTTATATTATAGGAATATATGTGTGTACTGTTATACTCCATATAGGAGATCAAAAAATTTGGAGTTTTCATATCTTCTAAAGAAAAGAGTGAATGTGTTTAATTTGCACATTTAATTGGTAATAAAATCTTCTATAGTTTCTACTCAAGATCTAGCTAGTAAATAACACAAAATCTAATTAGTTAAACAGAGTTTCTAAAGAGAAATTCTGTGTAGATGAAGTTTGAATAGTAATTTACTACTCTCTTGTCACATTTTAATATCATAAGATAAGATGATTGTTACACAATTAGTAAGCTACAATTTAACATGAGAGAGAATGTAATTTTTAAGGGTATATTTATCTAGAAAGTAGGAGAACGAAAACTAATTTCATTATTTCCATAAGATAAGGGACAAAACAAGTGACCGATAATAAATTATACGGAGTACTAAATGTTAATTAACCTCTAACTACCACTGTTTTTATTTGAGTTACTAATTACTAATAACACTAATTAAGGGTTATAGACGGACACCGAAGATTTTTGTCATATTAGCACCACTAAATGAGAGAATAATTACTGTTTCAAAATTTTTTAGGAATTTTGTCAGAAAACAAAAACTGAGATAAAATCAAAAAAATTGACAGTGACATGGAGGCGATGGGGCAGACAATACCTGAAGCACACCATATCATGGTCGGATGCAGCTCATTGTTTAATATAGTATGCCAATCCCAAATTTAAAAAAAAATTGTATGGCTGTGACGTCGTAGACCGCTTTGATTAGTACTTCCTCCGTTTCTTCATAGTTGAGTCATTTTATCATTTTAGGAAATTTTTTTATAATTGAGTCGTTTTCTTATATGGTAACTTTTTCCTCTCTCTACTTTATTCACTTTATATTTTATTCTCTCTACATTTTCATCTCGCTTACTTTTTTATCTATTTATTTAACACACCCAACATTTATCCGAAAAGTTCCACCTCAACTATGAATAAACGGAAGGAGTACTAATATTTTAGCGGAGGGAAATGTATATTATTGCGGCTAGCATATTTATGTTTTATTAATTTATTTGAGTATGTTTGATAAGTACAAATTACCATGTCAGCCCGGTTATCAATCACATAGTAGTACTATTTTCGATCCAAATGGAGTTTACCGAAGATGATTTGGTTCAATTTTTAATTAACCAAATAAATTGGCATTCGAAATAAAATTATACTAATAAATTTTAATAATAACGTAGTACTATTTAACTTGCTTATACCTTTTATTATTAGGCATAATCTGACCTATTGACAACAATAATACACTAGAAAATTACTCAAAAAATTCAAAGTAAAATTAGGCATATTTGACGATGACATACATAACGATGCATGCAATTAATTAGTACTACTAATTTCTTGCTCAGACCAAACACTTGTTGACAAACAATAATCGTGGACTTCCCATATCTAAATTCCAGTCAATCACAAAATAGTTGATAATTATGAATTTTATTTTTTCACGTTTCCTTTGAGTTGATTTCCATACGCAATATCGTTACAAAGACTAGAAACAATAATTGGATAGGAAAAAGGATTGTGTCATCATATGGGGAGTAAAAATGTTTTTAGAAAATGCACATGTATAATGTATTGGGATACTAATAACATAGAAACACAAAAAATCAAAAGAATTAACGGAAAAAGTGAAAAAATCGTTAAATTTATCTCGAACTTTAATGATTTTATAAATTATATCTAAAATTTTATCAATCTTATCTCATATGTTTAGTGTTTCAAATAGTATATCAATATGTTTTTAAGTTGTATCGAATTAATCATCGTTTTCAGATAATATTTAAAATACATGACAAAAATTAAATTGTAACTAATTACTGTATCGCATAAAACTTACTACTCTCTCCGTCCCATAATAGATGACACACTTGGAAATTAGCACAAGATTTTAGGTGATGTTGTTTTGTGTGTTAGGTAGTGAGAGAAAATAGTAGGAGTACTACTATATTTATATTAACATAAGATGAAGTTTTTTCTAAAAAATGAAATGTGACATATTTTGTGAGACAAAGTAAAAAAGAAAGTGTATCATCTATTATGGGACGAAGAGAGTACTATTTTTAAAACTAATATATATAAGTGAGACCCTTATTTCACTAATTTTTTTCCATCCACTTTTCTTAACATATCTTAAAATTCGTGCCGCCCATGAATGAGACTCCTAATGGCGGACGGAGGAAGTATAAATTAATACTATCCGAGTTTAGGAAATCCAGTGCTAAAAAATAATTTAGTACTATTATTTTATTACAGAGCAGGGTCAAATTAAAAGATTTGGTTAAAGTTCTAATAAAATATTAAAAGCCAATTTATGAAGATAATATAAAGCTTACACTTAATAATAATTCTTTGAAAGTATTCTATGTTTCTAGCATATCTTGTGACTACTTGAACTTCCAGTAGAAATTCAGTACCTAGCAAACATGTGTAAAGAATTTAAGAAATAAATACGATTCGATGATATCGAGATTTATGCTTCGATAGTTTCGAGAGTTATATCTGGAAGTTGTTTGACTAATTCAAATAGTAAAACACATGGGCAAAGTATGATAATATACGTGTTTAATTAAAAATCTCAAGGTATCAGTTATCAACTTTGACCTTACCATACACAAGTAAATAAATTTGTTACTAGAAAATATGTAAATTATTTAAATAATTATTTGTTGTTATTGACATTTGACAAACAATTTCTAAAGCGTTGATACAATATGTACAATGAATAAGTAGCTGTCTATCCAATTTCAAAAGGAAGTTGCACTTTTCTTCTTACTTTTTATCGATTTGTTACATCAATTAATAACAGAATTGATTGGTCCAACAATACATTTAATTTGAATGGTTGATTTCGTGCTGTCTGTTAAGGAAAAACAAACGTGTGACATCAAATTCAAAATTCGTTTATCTCACATTTTTCATTTTATCATTGATTTTTGCTTTGTAGTGGAGTAGTATATTAATGCCAGCCAAACCCTAATCCTCTATCTGGTTAGACCAAATTGGATTCTGAAGTTGGACCTACCTTTTTTTAACCCCACAAAAATATTTGACATAGTCAGTGATTTCGACTTATTTGTTTGGTCACACAACATGTCTATTCATACTTCATAGAACCTTTAAGAGAATACTAGTACTTAATTTATAAAAGAAACTACAGTTTATATTCAATTAAATTTGACAACTTTGAGCTCGATGATCAATCTTGAACTATTTGGCCGATGAGCTATATAATTAATTTCATTTAACATGAAATTATCTACTACCTCTACTCAGTTAAAATAATTTTGATACTGAATAGCACATGTTTTATTGCAAAATTGTATGCATTGTCATTCATAAGCTTGCCAGCTCATGATAATCTCAAGTTTTGGTTGTGATTCTTTCAAACAAACTAATAATTAATTTATAACCAAAATAATACATCTGTGGCTAATAACAATATCATCAATATTAATAAAATCATATAAAACGGTTATACAAAGACAGAAACTTTGTGCATCTACAATTCTAAGGTCTTCTAATAGGGTCCAAAAAATATATACTCCCTATTTCAAAAGCAGAATCGATCGAGATAGAAACAGCTAGAGAACGTAGGTGTTGTAGCGAACAAGAAAAAAAGAGTCGATCGTGAGCTACTTATGATGAAGAATTTGAGCATATTTAAAAACATATTTGAATGATTTCAACAATTTGAAAAATACTACCCCCTCCATCCAAAAAAAATTGTCTCATTTGTAGACGGCACAGTCTTAATGAGAAATTGGTCAAGTAAGAGAAGAGAAAAAGTGGATAAAGTGAGAATGAAAAAGTGAGTTAATATGAGAAGAAAAAAAAAACTTTTCATTTTTAAAAATAAGATTATTTTTTGTGGACATCCAAAAATGGCAAAAAAAAACTAGTACTATTTTTCATGGACTAGGGAAGTAACATTCTTAGTCGAATACCCCATGAGCTATAGGAGAAAATCATCTAAAGGGAGTCCAGAAAATATGTCACGCAGTAACAGACCTTGACATATGGCAACTAAAATGGTGTTCATGCAAAAACAACACTTAGGATAGTGGTAAAATTTGACATTCCATACAACACGCAATATATATTCTATCAAAGGCAAACACGCCAATGCTAGCAGCGGGTTTAAAGAGAAAGACGAAAATGCTATTGACGTATTTAAAGAGAAGGTAAACACACCAATAGCATTGCCGTTTTTCTCTTAAACACGGTCATTAACATTGATGTGTTTTTCTTTTATAGAAAACAAAAAAAAGATTCCAATACCGGGAAACTTTTTAGCTAAACTCACCCAAAACGAGAATTTAGGCGTACAACTAATGGAGTAATGGTATCGTGGAGCATAAAAAATCATAAGACATCAAAGTTAAAGGAATCCCAAATTTGACAATGGTATTACCAATGTTGTAGATGGAAAAATTTGAAAGAGCGTAAAGAATCAAATTCCAATATACAGGTCAAGCATATATGCATGCGCAAAAAATGCAGCAGTTTTGAGTGTCACAGAATTCAAGACATTAAGCCAGTAAATGCAATTCAGTCTGCAAAGGAAAGGAGGAAAGGAGGGAATGCCATATCTTTATTTGTTTTTCCTATGTAATGAGGGAAAGTTCCAGGAAGACATTCCTATCGAACAAGACCCAGATCTTTGAGCTCTTTCTGCGCAAGACCCAAAATACATTTAAGTACCTGTGACAGCATAAGATGAGTAAATGACAGCCGAAGAAAAACACTCAGAAACTGTGTTGATCTTATAATGAGAGAGGATTTAAGTGTATTGACTATTGAGTTAATCTACTTAGAGATGTGCTTGCTGCGCTGTTTAATATACTTCAAGGGGGGGTAGAATGTACTATGTATAGCCACTTGTTACTTGCAACTGATTAAACACTAAGCAACTCCAATCTAATTACACTAGAGTCTGTATGAATCTGATTAATATCTTGCCATCTTTCTACATGCACAATTTAAGTAAATCCAGGCCAGAAAGAACCAGTTGGTTATATTCCAAGTATCCATTTCTCAACTGACAACTTATAAAAACCAAGATAAATTAGCATACATACAAGACTTCAATCTCATTAATTTCAATGAAACATAATGCACTATAAACGAACGGAATCAGAAAAAGCTACTGCAAACCATTTATATCAACTTTTTCCTTATTTAGTAGAGTAGTATACAAGAGATTTCCTTAATATTGGATTATGGATAAGTAGGAAATAGGTCATTCACGGCAATTGTTCAATCTGCAATACCCTGAGCATATATCTTTGATACAACCATACCAACGTGATGATCATAGACTCAGCCAAAAATGATTCTCAGAGCAATTGATGTCACAAGATCATAGTTTATTAAAACGTTAATCACACTCAGCCCTATCTTATATATTCAACATTTGTTAAGTAAAGCAAAAACAAAACATAGTATGCAGAAAAGTAAACTTAAAAAGCATGATTATGTGATTTCAATTTCCTCACTCGTTGAACTAGAATTCAAAGAATAAAATTTAACCTACAAGGTAGTGCCAGGGAGCCTTTGATTGTTGGGAACCGCTGCTGAAATCACCCATCTTTTCCAATCCTCCCTATCAATCCCAATCATTCCATATTTTTTATCAACCAATTCAACAAAGTTAAATACCAGTATAATTCAAATACACCAACATTCATCAATGGCTTTAGTTACACTAATGGGAGGATTAAAAAATAAAAAAATTAAACTATGACTATCACAATGACTATCCTCAAACAACAGTATTTGACTCACAAAGAAACTATTAGCGATCTTGACAAGAACGGTGGAAGGTACCATGGGACAGCTCACAGAAAGCCCGAACGTTGAGAGTCAAATGTGAAGTCAGCTGTACTCCCGCCATGCTACTCAGTGGAAGCAATGACTGCGCACATCCTAGTTCCCCCAATGTCCTGTAACATCATCAATAATTCGATATCAAATACTATATCCAACTGCAACAGAGAGCAAAAATGAGGGTGCGAAATAACATCAATTCAATCATGATAGTAAGATCAGAGGGCAAAATGTGGAACTCCTGGTCAATCACAGGACCATTAAACCCTTATGCTGGTAGAAAAGGTGTAACATTGAAAGCATTAGAGTTAATAAATCTGACCTGGGGTTGGAGAAGGAGAAGCGGCGGGGCCGGAGGCGAGGGGCGACGATCGGGGAAGGAAGGAGGCGGGTTGGCGAAGAGCGGAAGGCGGAAGCCCTTGCCGTGGAGACGAGAGATCTGGAAAGCGAACCACGCCAAGCCATTGTTATTGCGTTTGTGTGGAATTTGGGGGAAAAGCTCGGGTTTTGTCTAGGGTTTTAGAAATGATTTTGACCATATCCCATGTAGAAGATTCAGTTCAACGTAATTAATTAATCTTTTTATTTTCACTTTTAATTCAGTTTTCGTATAAACTAAATTCAATTACTTATTGTGACCATTTCCTAAACTTTAACTAATCCTTTTTCGTGTTTGGTAAATTAATAATGTGAAAAGCCCATCTCGGCGTCAATGTATTGGGCCCCATATGAACATAGGAACCATATTAGGAACAACATCCGGTCCAATTACATATTTTGTGATAAATGTTGATTAAAATTCTATTACTCTCAATGAGCATATTCCAATTCAATAGTAGTGCATTTTTTTCTGAAACATCATTCTTTCCCTCACAATTTCGATACCATTTCCTACAACTACATACGCCTTCGCCCATATCACGATTCCAAATTCAATTTTGTAACCTGAAGCCCTTCCAAAAATTAAACTGTTATTGTAGGTCCTTCCCCTAAAAAGGGAGACCTTCCAGAAATTCTCGACGGCCAAAGTCAAGCAATGGCCGAAGAGGGGGTTTGGAAATAGTTTTCAACCAGCAATAGACGCGCCTCGGTTAGAACCTCACTAGCTACGTCATTGCCCCAAGCGCAAAGATGTTTTACTTCATCTACTTACTCACCGTTTTGTACAACAAGCTACACTTCATTTTTCAGTGTGTTAACCGATGTGGGATAAAAGATGGTTTTGCCATTATTCATTAAAAGCTGGGAGACATGTTCTTGTGCAGTGAAGGATGAGCTAAGACGCAACGATATTTGCTAATGCAGGGTGTCTCTGACTCAGAGAGAGTCAGAATTTTGAAATTCATACCAACAATAATAAGGGTGTTCTCAGGTTAGCTCCATTTTTACTTGATAGATTTCTTTTAAGACGTAGAAATAAGAAATGTGTTTGGCATGATTGTCCATGAGCAAGGAGCATAATTTGTGAAAGGAGAGGAGTCTGATGAACAGGCTGAAGTTGACTCCAATAATGACTTTAAGAAGCTTGCTAACTGTGTCTCTGCGCGATACAAATTTCTACTTAGCACCATAAGCTTTTCAGCCAGGATATACATCTCAAAATTACAACACAAGTTGAGGAAATCTATGTATATGTATATGCCTATTCAAAAGCTATGTTTGTTTATCAAATTCTCCTTCTTACTAACTCTGCTTCACATATCATATGATCTTTTATTCATCTATTACTTTGTCTGTGTCATTTTCGATGAAAATAGAATTTATCAGAAGACTAACTGCTTAGTTTCCTCTAATATGGTCTGGGGATGGGGTAGAGAATATTTCTGTATTAATATTGAATGTATGCACTGCTAAAATGCCTTCTCATTCAATTTACTAGTCGGTATGAGTTTTCAATTCCTTGATCTCAACTAGAGCTATCAATTTTTAACATTACATGGTAATCTGACACAAACACGCAATTTTTGGGTTAGGATCCTTATAGGTCTGACCTTATAAGAACACGTTGATTTTGGGTTAGGGTAGGGTCAGGGTCAGGGTAGGATTTGGGTTATCCTTTAAGAGTAAAAATTTTATTTTTTTATTTTTATTAATTAAAAAATGTTATACTTTAATTTATTATTTAGATTAATTAATGATAAAATTTTAATCATGTTATAACATGTTTTAATTGTATAATACATCATATATTATTGTGTAACATCATGCTTTGCTCGTTATCGTGTCGTGCCAAGTTAAATTATTTAATACACTCACTATCATTAAGGTAGAGCCAACAAATTTTTGCACGACACGATAATCTGCACACATACGCACGAAACAATTGGATTGAAACCTGATATTTTCAGGTTGAATTAGAGTTTGGCTTTACTAAGTTCATATAAGTTCTTCAACTCGTCATAAGTCAAAGTACATTTAGATCTAAATAAATTGAGCATGATATTGATCTTCTCTTCGTCGAGTATAATTACTTTTTTCTCTCTCATTTCTATTATATCTTCATTTTTTTCAATAATCATGTGACTCCAGTCAATTTTATCAACTTTAATTCATTTCAGTTCAATTTTCAGTCACAGTTCAAAATGTTCAAAAATTAAAATAAATTACTAAAAATTAATTAAGTAGAAAACTACATAAATTAAATATAAAAAATATATTAACTTAATAAAAAAAATTGTTAGTAGAGTGCAATTTTACTGTTTTCCGTTCGCTATTACTACTTTTTATTTTTTTGGATGGGAATGAATTTAAATTTAAAGGTTGCGCTACGGAATACTCGAACCAAACATTATCTTCTCTACGACTCTACCGTTTGGTTATCACGGAGTAGCATAGTATATTTAACTCACGCTGCTGCTTCATGAAGAAAAAATAAGTAAATTGTTGTTTTCTTTATAATTTGAGAATATAATAGCTCAAATATAACCCTTAAATAATTTTGGGAGACAAGTCGTGCGACACGGGCGCATTGCAGCTGGCGGTTCGGGCGAGCTATCTGGACTTGGCAATGATGGTTCGGCCTTGGAGGTGGGTTCTGCGTGAGCCGAGACACTGCTCGTATCAGTCCTCTTACACCTTTTATTGAGAATAACCACTGCACTTACATTTAACCGTAGGACCAAAATCTATTCCAGAGAATAAGAATGCCTTTAAGACAACTTCCTATTATTATTGGAAGGACATAGTTATTGATTTCAACAAACAACAATATTTGAAAACAACAGTACATATTCTTATTTAGTAAATACATTTTCCCATCAGCAATATAGCCAGCAATAACTAGTAAACACATTTTCCCCTCTACAATTTCTTACCACCTCAGTGTAGATATTTTGGAAATAATAATAACACAATGCATGCGACCACATTTAATCCGGTCAAATAGTTTCTGCCTATATAACAAACCCTGCAATAGAGTTAGCCTTGATAATCATCAATCATGGATAGAAGCATCTGCATTTTCCTCATCCCTGTTTCTCTTCTTCTAGCATGCCTAGTACACAACACTCACGCAGTCGACTTCAAGGTGACGAACACCGTGCCAAACACTCCTGGAGGCAGGATGTTCGACCAAGAAATTGGTGTTAATTTCGCTTTATCAATCATGCCAGATATCACCGAATTCATTTATAAAGTCTTCGAAGAAACTAGGTCTGAGCAGAGAAGGCATGTGCCTGTTGTGAATGTATACATCTCCGAATTCCCAGGTTATGCATACAAAAACGGTGACAACATTAACATAAGTGCCTCGGCACTGGACCAATTTTACCATCCTAGGTCAGAATCAAAGCGGTTTTTCACTTCTTTAATGTATCATGAGATGACTCATGTGTTCCAGTGGCACGGTAACTTTGGAGCCCCAGGAGGGCTGACGGAGGGGACTGCAGATTATGTCATGGTCAAGTCGGGCTTCTACGATCAGGCGACTTATACTAAACCCGGTGCTGGTAAGAGGTGGGACGAAGGCTATGGTGTGACAGAAAGGTTTTTGGAGTATTGTGACAGTTTGCTGAATGGTTTCACTGCAAAACTAAACCTGAAGATGCAGTACACATACAGCGATAACTATTGGGTCGAGTTGCTGGGGAAACCTGTGGATCAGCTTTGGAGAGAGTACAAAGCCAAGTATGGGAACCAACCTCAAGAAGCGTCTGTCGATATGTTTCAAGGGTTGAAGTACTGATGGAAATATCCAGCTTTGTACGAGTGTTAGATTCTAGTAGTGTTATATAAAGATGGAGGAATGTGTTGTTTCTACAAATGTTTCCCCCAATTATGGATATGAATTGAATAAAAGGTCTCAGGTATTAAAGTTTACACAGTTCAGTCTCTATCACAAACAAACGGCAACCTACAAGTGAAACTATAATATCATAAAGTAGAGACCAAAGTAAAAGCACAAGCGAGGTAATTTACTAAACAATTTAGAGAAGAATTGCCCAGAATATAAGATATAAGTAAAAACTAGAACTTGTTTATTTTGCACACCTTTGTCAGACAGATAGTTATAAGCAATCTAAAACATTACGATATATATTACAATGCATTATAAGCCATCCTAAATATTCGCATGAAACTATAATTATCTCAGAAAATACTCAAAAAACTGAAAGCTTGTTTAGTTTACTTGAACAGATATCTCATGCATCGAGATCCTCAATTGCAGAAACAACTTCATTTATTTTGTGGAAGTTTCTCCTTTCCTTCAGAAGGGTCTTAGCGAAGTTCAGAGCTTTGCGCTCACATTCGGCACGCTTGTCAGCCTCTTTAATTGATTCAAAATCTTCAACATGAGCCACGCCAACAATTCTCCTACGAATTTAACCAGAAAGTATGTGTCATTTAGACATGATTGTCTTTCATTTCTTTTTCTTACAAATGTAATGATAATCAGTAAAAGAGTAAAACTGGATTTCTCCATCAACCACTGCTGAGACATCAGATGAAGCTGGATTGGAAGAACTGGTGGACTATATCATGGGAACAGTAAAAGGAAACCAGATCATAAACTGCCTAAGGATTAAGACATCATCTAACCTTATCATTTTAGCAGCACCAAATCCGAGAGTATCGTGGAAAAGATCATCCATATATTTTTGCTTTACTAGCAACTGGAGTTCTGGATTGTTATAAATTGCTGGAAGATAAGCCTCGCCAGAACCATCCTTGTGTTTATCCCAAAGAGCAGTGAACTTTGTGTGGAAGAGGTTCCAAGTATCCAATATTGTCTTCAAGATCCACTTCTTATATGACTGATAGGAAATGAAAATAATATTATGTCAACAAATTAAATTACAAAACAAGTAAATCTCCGAAAAGGTTGAATAGACAGGAAGCTTAAAAGGGTAAGTTTGCATGTGTTTACATTCAAATGAGGAATATGTTCTATTAACACAGCCCTCTAATGAACAATCAAACTGAAAAGCCTTAACCACATGGATAACAAGTGAAAGTGAACAAGGCAAAATAAACAAAGAGAGGGAAAAGTTTCCTAATCACATCAAGACTTATAGTATTGACTAACTAATGAGGCATGGTTTAGCTCAAGTAGTTGCAACTAACTAAACGAAGAGAGGGAAATGTTTCCCAATGACCTCACAAATGTTGCAACTGACATTAAGGGATTGGAAATCATCATTTAACGGACTACACAATAAAAGTGGCAAAAAAGATCCTAATATAAAAAGTAAGATGGTCGGGCATATATAGTAACGACAGGAACTAAGACAAGAAATAAATAGAGTAGCAATTGTATCACTGGACTTGTGCAAGTGTAAGTAAATGTAAGGGCAGTATATACTCTACGATCTCCCTCCTTTTCTGAATGTCCATCTTGTGAAAAATAAGCTAAAATCAGGTTTCCAATAAAAGCTCCAATGTCAAATCCCATTGGCCCATAGAAACCAAATTCAGGATCTATCACTTGAGTTGAATCAGGAGTAACCATGATTGAACCAGTGTGAAGATCACCATGTATAAGAGCTTGGGACCTCTCACAGAATCTGAGTTACAAGATACCAAAAAATTGTAAGAACGGTATCACATGAAAACTGTTGAAATAAGTATGGAAAAATAACAAAAAAAAAAGGGTCTGCACTGAATTTTACTTGGATTTCAGCTCAGCAACTTCAAGTTTCAAAATGTTGTCCTCCCGAACTGCCTCAGCATCAGCATCAAGGTAAGGAGTCGTCCAACGGTTATATTCCGACACTTTGTAAGGGTCAGAAAACACAACTTGTTCAGTAAGTCTGCATAACTCCACATTTCCACAAAATTTAGCAACTGCAAAATAGCAAAATTTCAGTTAGAATATGCAGCAAGACATTTCAGAAGGATTAAGATTGACTTACCAGGACATGATAATAGTTTCTATTTAAATTCTTAATTTACGAAATCGTACTAAAAAAGACTAGCAGGCAAAAAAATTTCATTAATAGTATTTGTTTGCTATCCTGACTCTTAAAGGGTGCCGACACTCAAAACCAAATACAGTATGAAATATGAATTATTGACTAAAGGAAAATGGGTTCAGATTAACTACGCGTCTGCAGTAACATTCACGAAAGGATATAGGCTTAAAGTGCAAGAAACATTGCAACACATTATGTTTATGAAATACTGATACTTCAAAAGGTAAAAATGTTATAAAAACACCTTTTAAATTGGGATCACTGTAGAAACAATTCCTTACCAGCACTTTTGTGATCGGTTGTGGTCCGATACAGTAGGGAGGTATAAAAAAGTGTCCTTGCCATATATTCTGACAGATGGTCCGCAAGCAATGGATACTCCATCCCAGCTATCAGTCCTTTTCTTAAGATAATGTGAGGCGGTTCAATGTAACGCATGCCAATCAAACACATTTTCCTGTCAAAGTGGTAAACCTCAGGAACATGATTTGGACACAAGCCACCATGTTCTTGCAAAACTGATGATTCAAAATAGGCACGTTCTTTTGTCATTGGCCATGATTCCCCTATACAACGAATATATGGAAGAGCCTGCAGGTTTCTTACCATCAGTTAAACAACAGAAACAATCAACAGTCTCTTACAAAGATACTGGTATTATCTAGGATGTTTGAAAAAGACAAGAGAACTTCTAACAATCTTTAACTAAGAGCATGAGATCAACTTGGCCTCAGCACATTTCAGTGGCATTGTTTATGCAAAATCCTAGCAATAATGAGTTAAATATAGTGAATGTGTTGTATTATTATTACTCTTTGTGTCCCAAGTTACTTGCCGGATTCCATTTCTTGTCCCAAGTTACCTGAGTAATTTCCCTTTTTTGGCAAAAAAAAAATATTTATTAGTGTGTCTTCTACTTTCCCCTCTCTTCTCTCGTATTTTATTATCTCTCCCTTTATATATCAATTTTTAAAATTTCATGCCCAAAATAAATGTATCAGTTGATTATCATATTAATTCTTCTACTTTTCATAACTGTCAGATTTCTCACCATCACTAGTTAAATTCTTCTGATTCAACTAGTTGTTGCATAGGAGTTTTTGGCTTGGTCTAGTTGAGCAACTCTTGAGTGATTATAAAACAGATGAACACCTCAATATTGATGATTTCTAAGTTATTGATGAATTTGTATGGTCGGAAGGAAAATAGGAAGTCAACATGGTGGAATAGGAGAAGTGGCAAAGACCTAACAAGAAGCCAAGACAAAAGAATCTTATGAAGAGCAAATTAGCAAGTTTGATGTGTACAAATTTAAGAAAGAAAATCGTTAATGATCCGCACCTGCTTGATGACGATAGATCCCGAGGGTCCACTAACAATATAGACGAAGTTGAGATTTCCATCGCCGACCTCCTTGATTTCAAGCTTATCCAAGTCGTTGCCTAGCTTGGCGGCGAGAGGTGGAGTGACCTTCAAGTAGTCCACCAGCAACTGCTCGGTGAGGGGTTGAAATCCGTCGGAAGCCATGTTGAGGGTGGCGGAGAGGATGCCGGAGTTTTATAGTTATAGTGGCGTGGATAGAGGCATGACTAACGCCAGTGGAAATTTTTGTATTAATGGCGAGGATTAGGGAAAAGGGTATAATGGGGATGAATCATATTCCATGGCTCGACCAATCGGAGCACGCTCGCTCTACTTTTCGTATTTTACTCCTGTGATAGGAAATTTAAATCATTATTTTGAAAAAAATAGTATTACTATTACTCCTTCCTCCTCCTGTCCCATATTAATTAATACTCCCTTCGTCCTACAATAATTGTCACTCTTATTATGAGCATAGGTTTTAAGAAATATAAAGAAAAATTAGTTGGAAAAATTAGTGGAATGTAGGACCCACTTTTTTATATTGATTTTATAATAAAATGTGACTCAAGTGAGTTAGTGGAATGTTGGACCTATTGAAGATAAAAATGAAGTGTGACAATTATTGTGGGACGGTAGAACGGAGGAGTTATTTTTTATTCATAAACTATAAGCCATACTTTTATATATAAAATATGTATAAATGAATTAGTAGAACGTACTATTATAAAAAATAATACTTCATCCATCCCATAATAGGGATCACCAATGGCGAAGCCAGAAGTTTTATGATTGTGGGCCCAAATTACTATTAATAGTTATATGATTTTTTCAATGTTCATGAATTGGAAGCTCGATTATTTGATATTTTTAGTTTTTATGTAAGCATAATGGATAGAAATGAATTTTTTATGATGTTTAAATGCCACCGAGGAAAATATCAATGAAAATAGAATTTATAACGAATAGAATACATTGATTAATTTTTAATCTTTTTTTATGATTATAATAATGTAAGAAAATAATTACAAAATGACAATGAATTAAAATGAGCATAATTTGTGGTACAAAAGAGAACAAATAGAAATTATGTTCTGAAAAACTGAAAGTGAAAAAAATAAACTATACACGTTATACTGCATAAACTGAAATAAAATAAAATAAAAATTGCATAAATAGAAAGAAGAGGGAAATTGTATAAATACAAAGTAGAGAAAATTAGAGAGGAAAATCGTAACTAAAGGGAGTAGAACTCGGGCCACTTATACAAAAGACGCAGTTCGTGACCAACTAGATTAACAAGTTCACATATAACAATTTATCGATATATACAATATATTTTAAACAAAAATTGATGGGGGGATTAGTGGCCCCTGGCCTCAACGTGGCTTCGCCATTGGGGATCACATTCGGTGTCGGCACATTATAAGAAATGTTAAAAATAGTTGGTTGAAAAAATTAATGAAATATGGAGTTCACGTTTTATATTAGTTTTATAATAGAATGTGAGTGAAGTGAATTAGTGAAATGTGAGACCTACTTATCATTTATAGTAAAAGTGAAATGCGACTTTTATTGTGGGACGGCTCGAAATGGTAAAATGTGATTCTTACTGTGTGACGTAGGTAGTAAAAAGTAAGAGTTTAAAGTAAATAAATACAAAGGAAAAAGGAAGTTGATATAAATATTAATTGGACAAATGGAATACATTATCATAAGTGGTATTAGAGTCGATGCAGCTTAGTAACCGTTTTATAGCCATAATATATGAAATAATTTTATATAATTAAACTTTTAGCTGAAATTAAAAATGTCAATTTAATGCCAATAATTTCCTCGAATTGAATGTCAAAGTTTGACTGGAATGTATCTTTTCATGGTAGTGTTTGTTTCATAAAGTGATTATAACTCACTGTGAGAATAGGTGTATATCATAACTCAAATGACATTATAATGCCAATGATTTCCACGAATTGAATGTAAAAGTTTGACTAGAAAAAATAGTGTTTCTTTTTGTGCAAATTTTTGTTTCATAAAATCATTATAAATCACTACTATGAGATTAGGAGTATATCATCATCTAGATTAGAAAGATTTTTTTTTTTAGTTTTATGTGATTGGAGCTTGAATACCATTTGGCTTTGAGTATTGAATCGTAAGGCGGAAGAGATAATCTACTATAATTCCTAAAACATTTCTTAAATCACAATTACAAAATGGTCATATGAACATTTTTATAATTCTAACTCAACATTATTTCTTTACTCTCTTTCAATTTTTCTCTCATCTGCTACTTTTCACATTTAGTTAATGCTTATTTATTTTTCTCGTTTTTTTTTCTTATACTATTTCTTTTATTTGATACTTATTTCCTAAAATATGTTGCCATTATTATTACTATAATTTCTCTTAATAATATTCCTCTCTTTTTATAGTACTCTCACTTTTATATTTCGGCTAAACCCAAACTACTTACATTATTTATATATTTTAGCTAATTAAGTACTAGTATTAAGTATATTATTATTAAGCGACCTCTCGTTACATTTAAAATACTAATTTGATTACACTAGAAAATCAATCTCAAATTAACGACCTAAAATGAAAAATGTGTATAATATAGGACGGAAGGGAGTGAACTATTCATCTCTCTTTTACTTTTATTATATTATCACTATAATTTATATTAATAATAATAATAAAGACTGATAAAAAATTGTGTTAATAGTAATGACGATAAGAATATATTTAATTTTCTAATCTAAAGTAGTTATATTTAATAAATTGACACCATCTTAATATCTTATATAAAAATAACTAACTAGAATTTGACAAATTTTATTTTTTATATAGCCATTATCGCAACTATTTTATGAAAATTATTTAAATTTTATAATTATTTTGTATTGTGATAATTGAAATTTGTCAAATTCTAATTAATTACTACTTTTTATATAAGATCAACAGCTTTAGGATATAAAAAATTAAATAATTTCAATAAAATTAAAAAGGGATATTGGCATCTAATATCACGAAACTTTCAAAAAGTTGAGTTTTTCCCACGAACTTTAATATTGACAAATAATATCACAAACTTTACCCCCGGTTTGTTTTTTCCCACGAATAAAAAAATTCATGTTATTTTAATAGATTGAAGAACAATTTTGTAGGGTGTGCTTCAAGAAAAACTATCTTCAAAGATTGAAAAGCTTGAAACTCTCAAAATTGTTGTCGAGAAATTACGAAAACAAATTCGTATCATAATATTATTTGTGGGAATTTTTTCATTGGTGGGAAAAAACAAACCAGGGATAAAGTTCGTGATATTATTTGTCAATTTTAAAGTTCGAGGGAAAAACCCAACTTTTTTAAAGTTTCGTGATATTACATGCCAATATCCCAAAAAATATTAGGTCAAATTTTATTTTCCTTCAAAATATTTATATAAAAAAGGTTAAATTTGTACGTATTTCAAATAATACATAGTACAAAGTTTATAGAACTTTCTATTTTTAATTGGGTAAATTGCCTCTAAAGTCATGAACTTTCACAAAAGTTAGGTTTTTCCCGTGAACTTTAAGTGTAGCATGAAAAGTCATGAACTTTACTCTTGGTACCGATTTCCCGAGTCGGGTATTCCGGCTAAACAGTGTGATGATGTTTGCATTTATGCTGACATGGAAGATGATTTGGATGCTAAGTGTGTTTATTCCCATTCTTCTTCCACTCCATTTACCTTAACCCTAATTAAAAAAAAAAAAAAAAAAAAAAAAAAAAAAAAAAAAAAAAAAGATTTTCTCCTTCCTCACTCCAGCACCGCCACCACCTGTCGCCGGTCCGGCGCACCACCTGCTCCTCCCCTTCTTCTCTTTCTTTCCCTTATGTCTCTCTCTTTCCCCCTCCTCTATCTCTCCCCACTCTAGGCCTCATTGTGTCGCCGCCGTCATGGGAGCGGCGGCGCTCCGTCACCCTCCGTCCCTTCCTCTCGTTGGCTCTGCCCCCATCATCACCATCCACCGCTGACTGCCCTCTCTTAACTCTCACTCCAATTATTCAAAGGCAAGATCCCCAAGTCAGAAAAGGATGTGAAATCGTGGCTGTTCGGAGATGATGTTCTCTCCAGCAGCGTCGGAGGAGTTTTAGGTGATGTTCTCCCCAGTGCCACCGCCTCCCGCCGCTCCGACGCACCACCAGCGGTGATAGTCAGCGAATTTTTAATTTTTTTTTCAAAAAACAAAAAACGACGTCGTTTTGTGTTCCGGCTACCACATAGGATAGGTTGATGCCGGAAAACTATCAAGTCGGGTCGGATGGAAAATTTGCACAACCCGATAAAATTCATGACTTTTCATTAACATTTAAAGTTCACAGGAAAAACCAAACTTTTATGAAAATTCATGATTTCAAAGACAATTTGCCCTATCTTTTTTAACAAAAGTTAACGTAACTATTTCAATCAAATATAATAGAGAGAAAGTACACGAAATAACACAACTATTTTGATTAAATAAAGGAGTATTGGGAAAGTGAAAATATTTTTTTAGAAATAACTTTTTTTTACCATAAAATAAACCATCATTGACTTGGATCCTGCTCTGATACTATATTAGAAATGGGTCACTCACCCTTTAAAAGGCCTCATAAGGAGGAGGGTTATCCACACTTATATAAAAAAGCTAGGATCATCACCAAGCCGATGTGGGACAATGATTTGGAGAATTTAACAGTTACTATCTATATTCTATAAAAGGTGGTTGATAATACTCAAAGCTAGTTCTGATATGTTAAACTTAGAAATTAGATAATGTTCAAAAGTTAAAAGTAATTATCAGATTGATATGATGTTTATAGGATAGCTACGATCTTTTAAAGCTCTTGACGAGATAATGTTCACGCGTCATAAGTTGGTAATCCTTGACCATACTCAAACTTATTTTAGTCTTTTAAATTGTTACGATGCGATGTCAATAAGTCAGTTACTATGATATTAGAAATTCTTGACGAACGAAGGAATCACCTTATTGCATAGGCTACTGCATTTTCTAATGCATTATTAAATAGTTGTCAGCTGGATCTAATTACTTTTAACTTTTGAACATTATCTAATTTCTAAGTTTAACATATCGGAACTAGCTTTGAGTATCAATCTGATAATTACTTTTAACTTTTGAACATTATCTAATTTCTAAGTTTAACATATCGGAACTAGCTTTGAGTATCAATCTGATAATTACTTTTAACTTTTGAACATTATCTAATTTCTAAGTTTAACATATCAGATCTAGCTTTGAGTATTATCAACCACCTTTTATAGAATATAGATAATAACTGTTAGATTCTCCAAATCATTGTTCCACACCGACTTGGTGAGTTTCTCTATATAAGTGTGGATAACCCTCCCCCTTATAAGGCCTTTTAAGGGGTGAGTGACCCATTTCTAATATGGTATCAGAGCAGGGCCCAAGTCGATGATGGTTTATCTCTTTATCTCTTCTCTTGCCTACCCACGTGATGGAAGTCCGATGTAGGGGTGAGCATTCGGGTTTCGGTTCGGTTTTTTGCCCAAACCGAACCGAACCTGAAAAACCGAATTTAGGCTAAAATCAAAACCGAACCGAAACCGAAATCCGAAAAACCGAAATCTGAAAAACCGAAAACCGAACTTTAAAAACCGAACTAAACCGAAAAACCGAAATTTTATACGATTTAAAAAAGCCTAAAACTTTAAAACCGAAAAATAACACAAAAAATCATAAACATCCATCAACCAACAAAAATAAATATTTAGGCAGGAACATAAAATAAAGAGTTTCATGATATCTAATCAATATACAACAAATTATAACAAATTAACAATGTAGTCCATTCCCAAGTCTTCAATCCTCTCTGTTCCACGGATGAGCTTTGGCCATAGTTTTTATCATAAGCTTTGAATCAATTTTGTAAAATCTGTAATACAAAATAATCCCATAAGTTATTAACAATGAAGGAGAGAATATATAAATGTATAAGAAATGGTACTGAACAGTAGAAAATTAGAGAAAAAAAAAGTTTGAATCTTGGACAGCAGATCTGGATGATTAGGGGCATCCAATTTTTAAATATCACAACACTTAATTTAAGCATATGAATTCAGCTTCAATACTTGCACGAACCGTACCTGAAAAACCAAATTTAGGCTAAAATCAAAACCGAACCGAAACCGAAATCCGAAAAACCGAAATCTGAAAAACCGAAAACCGAACTTTAAAAACCGAACTAAACCGAAAAACCGAAATTTTATACGATTTAAAAAAGCCTAAAACTTTAAAACCGAAAAATAACACAAAAAATCATAAACATCCATCAACCAACAAAAATAAATATTTAGGCAGGAACATAAAATAAAGAGTTTCATGATATCTAATCAATATACAACAAATTATAACAAATTAACAATGTAGTCCATTCCCAAGTCTTCAATCCTCTCTGTTCCACGGATGAGCTTTGGCCATAGTTTTTATCATAAGCTTTGAATCAATTTTGTAAAATCTGTAATACAAAATAATCCCATAAGTTATTAACAATGAAGGAGAGAATATATAAATGTATAAGAAATGGTACTGAACAGTAGAAAATTAGAGAAAAAAAAAAGTTTGAATCTTGGACAGCAGATCTGGATGATTAGGGGCATCCAATTTTTAAATATCACAACACTTAATTTAAGCATATGAATTCAGCTTCAATACTTGCAATAATCATCTTTAAATATCAAAGTTTACAGATCCAAATACTTATCCTTTGAAGAACACATTAATGCCTAAACACAAAAACTTAGGTATTTTAATTTTGACCACTAATTTGAGAGCTATGAAGAAAATAGACAAGTCTGAGTTTTTACCTTCTTCTGAAGACGGCGTGAATGGCTGGAGCACGGCCGAAGGCGGCATAGATGGCTGGAGCACGGCCGCACTGCTGGAGGGCGGAGACGGCGTGGATGGCTTGAGGCGATGGGCTAGAACAGAGATAGGAGACAAGTTGGAGGCTTAGAGTTAGTGAAATTTAGCCTTTAGGGTTACAGATTTAGAGTGGAAAACGGAATTGAGAACGGAGGCAGAGAGATTGACAAAGGAGGCGGAGACGTTGTGAAAGGAGGCGGAGAGGCAGAATTTTATTAGGGTTAGAGTTATATATAAATAATATTTAAATATATTTATATTAAATATAATTCGGTTTTTCGATTTTTTTTTCGTCCGAACCGAACCGAACCGAAAAATCGAAATTTTTGCAATTTTAAAACCGAACCGAACCGAAAAACCGAAAAAACCGAACCGAATTTCAAAATTTCGGTTTGGGTCGGTTCGGATATTCGGTTTTCGGTTTTTTGCTCACCCCTAGTCCGATGTATCATTCCGGTGAGTGGCACATTTCTAACCATCCACGATTTACTCAATTCAAGTGGCTGGCCTTATTTGATTTCTCAGTAGATCAAAATTAACCACCCTTTGCTTCAATCGAGCTGTTGGCCTTACGGGACAGAAATATGAGAATTATTTATTTAGAAAAAACATAAATTAAATAAGAGATGGAGAAAACAAAAATGGAAACGAGAGAAAATTTAATGATATGAAAAATATACATACCAAAAAAGGGATAATTACACTTTACATA
>NC_062968.1:47735911-47923669 GCF_023119035.1 Salvia hispanica
ACTAACAAAAAGACGAAGTTGAGTTTTCCCATCGCCGACCTCCTTGATTTCAAGCTTATCCCTTTGCCTAGCTTGGCGGCGAGGGTGGGTGACCTTCAAGTAGTCCACCAGCAACTGCTCGGTGAGGGGTTGAAATCCGTCGGAAGCCATGTTGAGGGTGGCGGAGAGGATGCCGGAGTTTTATAGTTATAGTGGCGTGGATAGAGGCATGACTAACGCCAGGGAAATTTTTGTATTAATGGCGAGGATTAGGGAAAAGGGTATAATGGGGATGAATCATATTCCATGGCTCGACCAATCGGAGCACGCTCGCTCTACTTTTCGTATTTTACTCCTGTGATAGGAAATTTAAATCATTATTTTGAAAAAAATAGTAGTACTATTACTTTCCTCCTCCGCCCATATTAATTAATACCCCGTCCTACAATAATTTACCTTTTTAAGATCCCAAAGTTAAATATGAAAAATTATTGAAAAATTAGTGGAATGTAGGACCCACTTTTTTATATTGATTTTAAAAAGGACTAGTGAGTTATGAATTTTGGCCCTATTAAAATAAAACGGTTTTGACAATTATCAGGACGGTAACGGAGGAGTTATTTTTTATTCATAAACTATAAGCCATACTTTTATATATAAAATATGTATAAATGAATTAGAGAACGTACTATTTTTAAAAAATAATACTTCATCCATCCCATAATAGGGATCACAATGGCGGCTTAAGTTTTATATTGGGCCCAAATTACTATTAATATTATATGATTTTTCAATGTTCATAAATTGGAAGCTCGATTATTTGATATTTTTAGTTTTTATGTAAGCATAATGGATAGAAATAAATTTTTTTATGATGTTTAAATGCCACAGGAAAATATCAATGAAAATAGAATTTATAACGAAAGAATACATTGATTAATTTTTAATTTTTTTTTTATGATTATAATAATGTAAGAAAATAATTACAAAATGACAATGAATTAAAATAGTAATTTGTGGAAAAAGAAAAAATGAAATTATGTTCAAAACGAAAAAAAAAAATAAACTATCCCGTTATACGCAAAAACGAAAAAAAATAAAAAAAAAAAGATAAATAGAAAAAAGGGGGAAATTTGGGAAAATACAAAGTAGAAAAAATTGAGGGGAAAAATCAAATTAAAGGGGGGTGAACCGGGCCACTTATAAAAAAGACGGTTTGCCCAATAATTAACAAGTTCACATAAAACAATTTATGATATATAAAATTTTTTAAACAAAAATTAGGGGATTAGGGGGTGCCTAACGGGGCCCCCATTGGGGATAAATTGGTGGGACATTAAAAAAATTTAAAAATTTTGGGTTTAAAAAAAAATTAATGAAATATGGATTTCCCGTTTTATTTTGTTTTATAATAGAATGTGAGTGAAGTGTTGAAATGTAGACCTACTTATTTTATAGAAAAGTGAAATCGAACTTTATTTGGATCAAATGGAAAAAAGGATTTTTTAATTGGCGTAGGGAAAAAAGTAAGGTTAAAAATAAATAAATAAAAAGGGAAAAAAGGAAGTTATATAAATATTAATTGGAAAAATGGAATACATTATTAATGGTTTGGCATGCGTTTAAACCGTTTTTAGCCATAATATATGAAAAAATTTTTATAAATTTAAAATTTTAAAAAATTAAAAAATGTAAATTTTAATGCCAATAATTTCTGAATTGAATGTAAAAGTTTGATGGAATGTATTTTTTCTGGTAGTGTTTGTTTAAAATGATTATAACTATGTGAGAATATTTTATATCTAACTAAAAATGCATTAAATCCAATGATTTCCACAAATTAATGTAAAAGGCTAAAAAAAATGTGTTTCTTTTTTAAATTTTTTTTTTCAAAAAATCTTTAAAAATCCTCTTAATTAGAGTATATCATCATCTAGTTAAAAAAAGATTTTTTTTTTTTTTTATGTATTGGAGCTTGAATACCATTTGGCTTTGAGTATTGAATCGTAAGGCGGAAGAGATAATCTACTATAATTCCTAAAACATTTCTTAAATCACAATTACAAAATGGTCATATGAACATTTTTATAATTCTAACTCAACATTATTTCTTTACTCTCTTTCAATTTTTCTCTCATCTGCTACTTTTCACATTTAGTTAATGCTTATTTATTTTTCTCGTTTTTTTTTCTTATACTATTTCTTTTATTTGATACTTATTTCCTAAAATATGTTGCCATTATTATTACTATAATTTCTCTTAATAATATTCCTCTCTTTTTATAGTACTCTCACTTTTATATTTCGGCTAAACCCAAACTACTTACATTATTTATATATTTTAGCTAATTAAGTACTAGTATTAAGTATATTATTATTAAGCGACCTCTCGTTACATTTAAAATACTAATTTGATTACACTAGAAAATCAATCTCAAATTAACGACCTAAAATGAAAAATGTGTATAATATAGGACGGAAGGGAGTGAACTATTCATCTCTCTTTTACTTTTATTATATTATCACTATAATTTATATTAATAATAATAATAAAGACTGATAAAAAATTGTGTTAATAGTAATGACGATAAGAATATATTTAATTTTCTAATCTAAAGTAGTTATATTTAATAAATTGACACCATCTTAATATCTTATATAAAAATAACTAACTAGAATTTGACAAATTTTATTTTTTATATAGCCATTATCGCAACTATTTTATGAAAATTATTTAAATTTTATAATTATTTTGTATTGTGATAATTGAAATTTGTCAAATTCTAATTAATTACTACTTTTTATATAAGATCAACAGCTTTAGGATATAAAAAATTAAATAATTTCAATAAAATTAAAAAGGGATATTGGCATCTAATATCACGAAACTTTCAAAAAGTTGAGTTTTTCCCACCTAACTTTAATATTGACAAATAATATCACAAACTTATACCTCCCGGCTTGCTTTTTTCCCTTACCTAATAAAAAAATTCATGTTATTTTTATAGATTGAAAAATAATTTTGTTGGAGGATGTGCTTCAAGAAAAACTATCTTCAAAGATTGAAAAGCTTGAAACTCCCTCAAAATTGCTGATCGAGAAATTACGAAAACAAATTCGTATCATAATATTATTTGTGGGAATTTTTTCATTGGTGGGAAAAAACAAACCAGGGATAAAGTTCGTGATATTATTTGTCAATTTTAAAGTTCGAGGGAAAAACCCAACTTTTTTAAAGTTTCGTGATATTACATGCCAATATCCCAAAAAATATTAGGTCAAATTTTATTTTCCTTCAAAATATTTATATAAAAAAGGTTAAATTTGTACGTATTTCAAATAATACATAGTACAAAGTTTATAGAACTTTCTATTTTTAATTGGGTAAATTGCCTCTAAAGTCATGAACTTTCACAAAAGTTAGGTTTTTCCCGTGAACTTTAAGTGTAGCATGAAAAGTCATGAACTTTACTCTTGGTACCGATTTCCCGAGTCGGGTATTCCGGCTAAACAGTGTGATGATGTTTGCATTTATGCTGACATGGAAGATGATTTGGATGCTAAGTGTGTTTATTCCCATTCTTCTTCCACTCCATTTACCTTAACCCTAATTAAAAAAAAAAAAAAAAAAAAAAAAGATTTTCTCCTTCCTCACTCCAGCACCGCCACCACCTGTCGCCGGTCCGGCGCACCACCTGCTCCTCCCCTTCTTCTCTTTCTTTCCCTTATGTCTCTCTCTTTCCCCCTCCTCTATCTCTCCCCACTCTAGGCCTCATTGTGTCGCCGCCGTCATGGGAGCGGCGGCGCTCCGTCACCCTCCGTCCCTTCCTCTCGTTGGCTCTGCCCCCATCATCACCATCCACCGCTGACTGCCCTCTCTTAACTCTCACTCCAATTATTCAAAGGCAAGATCCCCAAGTCAGAAAAGGATGTGAAATCGTGGCTGTTCGGAGATGATGTTCTCTCCAGCAGCGTCGGAGGAGTTTTAGGTGATGTTCTCCCCAGTGCCACCGCCTCCCGCCGCTCCGACGCACCACCAGCGGTGATAGTCAGCGAATTTTTAATTTTTTTTTCAAAAAACAAAAAACGACGTCGTTTTGTGTTCCGGCTACCACATAGGATAGGTTGATGCCGGAAAACTATCAAGTCGGGTCGGATGGAAAATTTGCACAACCCGATAAAATTCATGACTTTTCATTAACATTTAAAGTTCACAGGAAAAACCAAACTTTTATGAAAATTCATGATTTCAAAGACAATTTGCCCTATCTTTTTTAACAAAAGTTAACGTAACTATTTCAATCAAATATAATAGAGAGAAAGTACACGAAATAACACAACTATTTTGATTAAATAAAGGAGTATTGGGAAAGTGAAAATATTTTTTTAGAAATAACTTTTTTTTACCATAAAATAAACCATCATTGACTTGGATCCTGCTCTGATACTATATTAGAAATGGGTCACTCACCCTTTAAAAGGCCTCATAAGGAGGAGGGTTATCCACACTTATATAAAAAAGCTAGGATCATCACCAAGCCGATGTGGGACAATGATTTGGAGAATTTAACAGTTACTATCTATATTCTATAAAAGGTGGTTGATAATACTCAAAGCTAGTTCTGATATGTTAAACTTAGAAATTAGATAATGTTCAAAAGTTAAAAGTAATTATCAGATTGATATGATGTTTATAGGATAGCTACGATCTTTTAAAGCTCTTGACGAGATAATGTTCACGCGTCATAAGTTGGTAATCCTTGACCATACTCAAACTTATTTTAGTCTTTTAAATTGTTACGATGCGATGTCAATAAGTCAGTTACTATGATATTAGAAATTCTTGACGAACGAAGGAATCACCTTATTGCATAGGCTACTGCATTTTCTAATGCATTATTAAATAGTTGTCAGCTGGATCTAATTACTTTTAACTTTTGAACATTATCTAATTTCTAAGTTTAACATATCAGAACTAGCTTTGAGTATCAATCTGATAATTACTTTTAACTTTTGAACATTATCTAATTTCTAAGTTTAACATATCAGAACTAGCTTTGAGTATCAATCTGATAATTACTTTTAACTTTTGAACATTATCTAATTTCTAAGTTTAACATATCAGATCTAGCTTTGAGTATTATCAACCACCTTTTATAGAATATAGATAATAACTGTTAGATTCTCCAAATCATTGTTCCACACCGACTTGGTGAGTTTCTCTATATAAGTGTGGATAACCCTCCCCCTTATAAGGCCTTTTAAGGGGTGAGTGACCCATTTCTAATATGGTATCAGAGCAGGGCCCAAGTCGATGATGGTTTATCTCTTTATCTCTTCTCTTGCCTACCCACGTGATGGAAGTCCGATGTAGGGGTGAGCATTCGGGTTTCGGTTCGGTTTTTTGCCCAAACCGAACCGAACCTGAAAAACCGAATTTAGGCTAAAATCAAAACCGAACCGAAACCGAAATCCGAAAAACCGAAATCTGAAAAACCGAAAACCGAACTTTAAAAACCGAACTAAACCGAAAAACCGAAATTTTATACGATTTAAAAAAGCCTAAAACTTTAAAACCGAAAAATAACACAAAAAATCATAAACATCCATCAACCAACAAAAATAAATATTTAGGCAGGAACATAAAATAAAGAGTTTCATGATATCTAATCAATATACAACAAATTATAACAAATTAACAATGTAGTCCATTCCCAAGTCTTCAATCCTCTCTGTTCCACGGATGAGCTTTGGCCATAGTTTTTATCATAAGCTTTGAATCAATTTTGTAAAATCTGTAATACAAAATAATCCCATAAGTTATTAACAATGAAGGAGAGAATATATAAATGTATAAGAAATGGTACTGAACAGTAGAAAATTAGAGAAAAAAAAAGTTTGAATCTTGGACAGCAGATCTGGATGATTAGGGGCATCCAATTTTTAAATATCACAACACTTAATTTAAGCATATGAATTCAGCTTCAATACTTGCAATAATCATCTTTAAATATCAAAGTTTACAGATCCAAATACTTATCCTTTGAAGAACACATTAATGCCTAAACACAAAAACTTAGGTATTTTAATTTTGACCACTAATTTGAGAGCTGTGAAGAAAATAGACAAGTGTGAGTTTTTACCTTCTTCTGAAGACGGCGTGGATGGCTGGAGCACGGCGGAAGGCGGTGTAGATGGCTGGAGCACGGCTGCACTGCTGGAGGGCGGAGACGGCGTGGATGGCTTGAGGCGATGGGCTAGAACAGAGATAGGAGACAAGTTGGAGGCTTAGAGTTAGTGAAATTTAGCCTTTAGGGTTACAGATTTAGAGTGGAAAACGGAATTGAGAACGGAGGCAGAGAGATTGACAAAGGAGGCGGAGACGTTGTGAAAGGAGGCGGAGAGGCAGAATTTTATTAGGGTTAGAGTTATATATAAATAATATTTAAATATATTTATATTAAATATAATTCGGTTTTTCGGTTTTTTTTTTCGTCCGAACCGAACCGAACCGAAAAATCGAAATTTTTGCAATTTTAAAACCGAACCGAACCGAAAAACCGAAAAAACCGAACCGAATTTCAAAATTTCGGTTTGGGTCGGTTCGAATATTCGGTTTTCGGTTTTTTTGCTCACCCCTAGTCCGATGTATCATTCCGGTGAGTGGCACATTTCTAACCATCCACGATTTACTCAATTCAAGTGGCTGGCCTTATTTGATTTCTCAGTAGATCAAAATTAACCACCCTTTGCTTCAATCGAGCTGTTGGCCTTACGGGACAGAAATATGAGAATTATTTATTTAGAAAAAACATAAATTAAATAAGAGATGGAGAAAACAAAAATGGAAACGAGAGAAAATTTAATGATATGAAAAATATACATACCAAAAAAGGGATAATTACACTTTACATACGAAGTGTTTCACCAATGTTTCAATTGAGTACAAAATGTTTTAAGTTAACAAATAAGTATCATACAAAAAGTTTCATTAGTGTTGCAAATTAGTACATTTCGTCTAAAAATCACAAATATCTTTACTTTTTTTATTTTTCATCATTTCGACTCTAAAATTAGCTACAAACATTAGCTGAAAGTTAAATGTGAATTCATTGTTTAATAAAATGCGCATATGGCAATGCATAAGGTATTATTTAGAGAAATAATATCATGTTTTTAGCACAATTTTGGAGAAAAATAAGAAAAAGTAATAGTAACACAAATCAAACTTTTTGTATGATACTACTGCTATTTGTTAACTTAAAATATTTTGTACTCAATTGAAATGAAACAATAGAAAAAAAATGAAAAGAACAAAAAAATATTAAAATAGAAGTAATAAAAATCGTACAGCAAGTATTGTTAAAGCCCTAAATCATGGCGGAGCGCCTTCTCCTCCGACAAATTATCCGGCGGTGGCGGGCCGACACCGCTGCACCGAGTTGCAAAATAATTTTAACCAAGCTGTTCTACGAACAGAAATGTTGGTACACCGCAGCCAGCGACGGTGAAAACAAAGTTTATCAATGGCTGATATTGCCTCCATTCAACCCCGCCCCCGACGCTTCTTCTATCGGGAAAAAACTTTACGGCCGGCCGGAAGAAACCAATGCGACGGCGCTTAAATGGATTCTCAAGTGCTGTCCTCATCTGCCGAGGTCTCTCGTTCAGAAACTCTTTCGCTTAAGACAGGTTCACTTTCTTTTTCTGTTGATTTATTTAAAAAACTCTCGAGCATCAGCATCAAACAAGTAAATAGCTTCGAAAACCACGTCAATTTCCATCTTTCTGATAACAAATAAGTTAGCACTTGTGCTCGTATCCTTTATAAGCTAGTACTATAACACAATTGCAATGTGCTGCATTTTTGGTATTGCATAAGATTATTTGAGGTGGCTCCTTTTGATTTGCTACAGGTGCGAAAGGAATGCTCCAGTGCCGGATCTAAAGACCAGCGGCCAAGAAGGGTAAAACACTGTCATTCACAATTCTTATGGGACTTCATGCTCTTGTTATCTGTGTCATTCCTACCTCAACGCATGATTTGTTTTTGTGTCTGTAGATAGGAGCCAAAGATTTGATGGACATTGGTGATAGGATATTCCTTCCCAAATCTGTTGATGATAAGTCTCATCCAACAATTGATGAGAACCAGAGCTTTTCCAGTGAAGAAGAACGGAGATTTGTTCAAAGCCTCGAGTTGTATAAGGTATAACTGTTCAGATATTGTAGTTAGTAGAATGTAGCTAGCCCTTTACTTTTCTGTAGTTGGTTGCACGTGAAGGGAGCCTGATTTTGATTAAAACCTTTTTAGGACTCTGCTATAATTGTCATCAATAAACCACCTGGAATGCCTGTTCAGGTAAGATAGGAGTATTTGCTTTCGTTGCTTCTTCCCTGCCTCCTCAACCCTTTCTATATTGCTAAAAATGGATTCTGTTTCACATTACCAGAACTTTCTTTTCAGGGTGGCGTTGGGATAAGGAGAAGTCTAGATGAGCTGGCTGCCAAGTATTTGAGATATGACTGCATGGAGCCTCCTCGTCTGGTGAGTTTGACGAACTCTTTGGTTTTCATAGAGACACTAAGCTCACTAGGTTAGTGGCATATGCCATTTGAGTAATCACATCGCTCACATTCCTGCACTATCTTTGCTTGATCTGTATTATCTCTTTCCTGGGTGGTGAGGCCATGACTTTACAGAACAGTCGCAGCTCTCATTTGTACATATTTTCTATGACTTTGCTTTCTTCTTACTCTTGTTTATTTAACTACTCCTATATAGTATACTAGTATTAGAAAAATGCAGACTAATTGCTTTTGTGGGAGTACTTTTGCATCCAAGTGTAAAGAATCATTCAACTGCACTTTTAGGATTCTAGTTGAAAGTTGGAGATGTAATGTATGTATTGATGGAAATCCTTCGCGTGCTAATAAACTTTTTGAATGGTATCTCCACTGAAGAATATTTTATGCCTTTTATCAAATTAATTGCGGAGCTATATGAAAGAAACTTCATTTGTTATGCTCTCCTTCTATTTCAGAAGAACATCTGCCCTGGTATCTTAGGCCATGTAATGGTCTTAGACTCTTAGTTGATATCTCACTGACTTGATATTAAAATGTACATATTTGACTAAATTTCCTGGTAGTTTTTCTTTTTTCAGGTTAATTGAAAAAATAAACCTGGCCCATTCCCTTCATGTAGTTAGCTACCTTTTTTAAACTTTGTACATAGTTGTTTTACTAGCTTGTTGGTAGGTGCACAGACTTGATAGAGACAGCAGTGGCATATTAGTGATGGGAAGGACACAGTTGAGCACTACAGTCCTGCATTCTGTTTTTCGTGAGAAAACCTTTGGAGCTTCAAATGATGTAACCTTTCCTCCTCATTCTAGATAATACATTTCATTATTTACTGCTGTGTTTCGTAAGGTTTTCAAAGAAATCAATATCAATGTCTTCACAGTGATACATCTGTCATCATGTAGAAGTCATCTGGGTTACCTTTTCTTGCAGATTCTTGGCAGTAAAAGAATTCTTCATAAGAGGTATTGGGCTCTAGTTATTGGATCTCCAAGACGTCGACAAGGGTCAGTTTCTGTCCCTTTGATAAAGGTGAATTTTACATTTCTCCACCTTAAGAGTCACTTTAGCATCTCCAATTTTTTTTTCATCTGTTCTATATCTTCTCAAGGTCTTTACATGTTCTTAAACTCTTAATAAATTGCAACATGCTATGCTCGGTTTATATTAACACAATCTAGATTGTCTTTTTTGATTTCTCATGATATGGAGGCACATAAACCATAATTGTTAATGTTACCTAATCTCTGATCTAGGAAAACGATGATTGATGCATAGTTTTCCTATATTTCACGTGATGGCTGCATTCATGCTCTTACTTTTTCGACAATCTTTTGGATGTACATTTGATTTTTTTGCCATATCTTAATTCTTACCTAGATAATATATTATGTGTATTTTTTTTGCGTATATATTATGTGTATTTTTTACATCCTAATTCCAAGATACTATATTCTTGTAAAGTTTCTACAAATGTTCTATCATGCACTGTTTTACTGCATTGAGGCCTAATTATACTGATATGATGATTACACGTCTGGAAAATTTTATTTATGGATTCCACTCTTTTTTTTTATTGGATTTAATTAAAATCCTTGTTCTTTTTTTGTTTTCTTGTTCATTTCTTATTCAGGTGGTGGTTGACAATGGAAAATCTGAGAGAATTACTGTGGCTGATAATAGCAACAGATTGTCAGGGCAGCATGCTGTAACAGATTATCGAGTCATAGCATCTTCACCCAGCGGTTCGTTCCACCAATGTTCTCATTGATGTCTTATTTACTATCATGTGTACACTCGAAGGCATGTTGTTTAAGCCATCTCCACCATGTTTTAACTCTGCTCCCTATTTTTTTCATTTTCCTGTCTGATTGTCTAGTATGCTATTCCTAATAATGTTACAAATGTTTACTCCACTGTACTGGCTCAGTTAGTATTTGCAGATTGCAAAATGAAGAGGGTGTTCTAGATATTGATTTAGTATATTTGCATCATCTATGTCAGTTCGAAGAGTGGATCAGTGTCGCATCAACTACATTAAAGGGTGTATGTTTGTTGAAATTTGAATAATTTATGTATGATCTGGAGTTTACTCATACTGTTAACTGAGGGATCAGGAAAGTTTCACACCATGTTTATCAGGGAGTAGTTTACTGTAAGGAAAAACAAAAAGATGTTACAGCTGTTTATTGACCTTTATTAAAAATAAAGTGACTTTATATGTTCATTTCTGATTGAGAACGAAAAATAATATTGTGCACTAATCCTTTTTTTCCTGTAATGTTATGTTACATTAATTACTTAGCCTTAACCAGTTTAACATCCAGAATATGGGTTATTCAGTCGAGTGGTAAATTGCAGGTTATACATGGTTAGAGCTTTCGCCACTTACTGGAAGAAAGCACCAGGTTAGTATTACTGCTCTTAATTTTTTATGAACCCCATCACAACTTCCCTTTAAACCTTAGACATAATAAGGTTAGCCAGACTTGCTCTTTGTATTGACTCTGTCATTGTTGAATAGCTTCGAGTCCATTGTGCGGAAGTATTGGGGACACCCATAGTTGGAGACTACAAGTATGGCCGACAAGCTCATAAGAAACTAGGACACTATCTCGAGTCTGCTTCAGATCATCTTAAAGTTGAAAAGGACACTGAGTTGGAAAGTGGAAGCATATCAGATGAACAATTCTCCCTTCATCTCCATTGCAAGGAGATGGTCGTGCCGGACATTTCAGTTGTCTTGCAAAATGGCAACATAAGTGATGTAGACTCTGCACGAATCAGAGATATTGTGTTAAGAGCTCCTTTGCCTGCACACATGCAAAGAAGTTGGGACCTACTGAGTTCGAATCATAATTTCTGATAGGGTGGAATAATAATGTATTATGCTTCCGCCACCAATCTCTCGTCTCAAGGTAAGATCATATTTCACTAATAGCCTGTCAACTTACTGAAGATGAAGTCAGATAGTATATCATATACGTACGTTGCAACAGACCGTGATTGGGGTCATGGGAGCTAGGTCAATCTTAATAATTTATAAATTGTTGTCCATTGCCACCAAATAGCTCTAGTTGTGATGTAATTGGGAGTAAATGTCGATCTTATTTTGTAAACTTTATTTTGATTTGATAATGAAAAATCCAATAATATTGGCGATCACTTCGTCAGGTTAAGCGATAGTATTGTATGCGTAATCAAAGCTTCATATTCAATGTGCTGCTGTTAGTCATACACTCTTCGAATGAACGCATTTATATTGAACTCTGATCATTCAATAATGTTATGAAATTTTAGTTTCATAATTAAGGCATGCGATCCTGGCCAAGTTAGTTCCATGTATTTTAAAGGAGGAATCTACTTGAAAGGGCATTTTTGAGCTACAAACTTTAATTAGTAATGTTCTACAAAAGCACGCACATGGAGTTGCATCCCCTAAACCAAAGAAAACATAATAAAAGAAAGTATAGCTGACCAATTTGGCAAACAACAAACTCACAAAATGTGATAAAAGTAGAAGGTATAATTGTTTGAACAAGTAGTTTACACATACATAGGCAGTAGGCACAATGAATATAACTGACTAAGCACAAAGGGAACAGGACAAGGCATACTTTCTGAATCGTTACTGTTAGAAGTGTAGCCTAGCTCTATTATGAACATTCACTATTGCAGGCCATTGATAGTGAGCTCAGAATACGAGTCAATCAAGAAGCAAAAAACATTATAAGTTTGCTAATCTAATCCGCTGTCCCAGTTAGGAAGAAACCACTCAAGGAGCTCCGCACTCAATTCCTACTTTACTCCTCAGCAGCGAATGGCCTAACATCTCTCACCGAGACAATCCTCTCAACCAATCTATCCCGTGGGAAAAAAACCAGTATCAAGCTGCTGTGTTTACAGGATCATCTCGGGTAGTGCCAAGTTACTTAAGAAGTTTTTAGCTGATGTATTGCCTTTGGCTAAAATACATGTTCATGAAATATCTCGATGGGTTGAAGCCACTGAGAAATACTGCAGAAAAGAGTAAATAACTTAATACTTTACCAAACAAGGTGTAGTTAAGTTATAATATTGTACCGATGCTTACGTATGGGGGAAAGAACTAGGACAACACCAATTGGATACAGGAACAAAGTGGTCCTCTCCAGGAAGGGCAATACTGCACCAATCAAGCAAGATAAGAAAATGCTAAAATATTACTCATGAAAATGCGTATATTTTTCAGTAGGCAACTTTATTGCATTTATTTTAGTGGAACTTCAGATCCAAGAGTGTTAATGGACTTTTAAATAAATTTCACCAATGCAAGGCTACGTTATCACAGCAAAGGTATAAGTATTAGTGCAACACTTGGACGTGGCAAAATAGGTTTAAATTTCTAGACTTGTGCTCATGAAAGGGTCTGAACAGCTTTGTAGCCCAATGCTGGACATAACATATAACAGCAACTTTACAGATAAAAAGACATAAATGTGGTAAGACTTAACTCACCATCATAACCTAAGTAATTCAGGTAATGGTAGTATGATACAGCTACCATGAAGAGCGCATTTGATAGCAGTAAAGGAACAAACCCATGAGCCACTAGCAGAGGTGATAGAAAATAATGAAGAACTGCAAAAACGAACATAATGTCATAATTATCTGGAATATAGTTAGCAAGAATCATTGGCAAACATTTATTTTACTTACCATAAAGCAGCACAAACATAGGGAAGAAAGAGTTGCAGTGTACATCAAAGGCGTACAACCTTCAGAAGAATGATGAAAAGTTAGTCCTTAGCTCAAAGAGACATCAGACAAATACATAGTATAAAGTAATATAGTACCTTAAATCTTAACACAAACATGTACAGTAGTAATTGTTATCACATATCATGTAAGGAAATAGAGTCACCCAATAGAAAGGGATAAAAGATTAGCAAACAAAACAGACTCCGATAGAAAGCTCAATATCCTTACCATTCCACCCGTTGCTCCACCACGTAACTGTTTGGAGCTTCTTCTCGAAGATAATTGTTAGTGAAAAACCTGAAGGAAAATGGCAAAACAATTGTCAGTTAGACCATCATGACATCCACAAACAGACACATAACGCAGACGTCCCAATAAACCTCCATGATGCGATAAAGACAGAATTACAACATAGTAGTATTAATTAATAAGCTGCTCAGGTGGCTTTGAGAAGCTTCTAATGCATAGCAACAGAGACAGATTGAGATGTTATGTGGCATGGTGAGTCATTTCTGAGAGGAATTTCAGTTTATTTTGTGAAAATATATTTAAGCATGTCAAAATTTAACTACATCTAAATTTGAGATGACTGTCCCAAAGCATATCCCCTATGTCAATGTGAAAAGTTCCAGAAGATGCTATACTTCTTTTTTCCATACTTCCCTCACTGTTAAGCAAACAAAACAACTCTTGTATTAATAAGAGATGTTTCTACAAAAGGTTCATGGGATAAAAAACCTAATCATTCCACCAGATTTACCATGAGAAAGTACTTCAACATTCAACCTTAGAACTTATGCACCAACAGACTATCACACATTGTACAACTAGGATGAGACCTTAGGCAGTCATTTGAATCCAAAAATGACTTGTTACTGCATGAATATACTGAAACTGAACTCAGTGAAAGGCAGTATCTCCAATAAAGATTCCGCAGACGAAGATTAAACAAAAAAGTGACACTTTGGAGAAATAGAAATTCACTAATTGAAATGAAAAACAAAACCGAGCAAGCTATTCTGAAATTTATGTAAGTATAGCAATCCATGTTCTTAAGTATCCTTACCAACAAATTGTAGCCAAAATTGCACCAATTACAAAGAAATGGATGAACAAAGTTGAAATAACTACAAAAACAGCATGCCCTGCACTATGGTCGTACCTGGTACACATGAAAAAACAACAATATAGGGGCAGCCAACGTATAAGATACAACAATTCACTTAAGTGTGTAGCTAAAAAAGGAAATAAGAAAGACAAAAACAACCAATCACTTAGAAATTTGATCTGAAAATGAGATTGTTTGAACAGGAATTGTATTGAAGCAATATCGATAAGATTGATAGTAAAAATATTCATTACTCCCTTCGTCCCACTCAAGATGTCCACATTCTTGAGTGGCACTGGATTTTAGGATGAGTTGTTAGGTGAAGTAAGTAGAGAGATAAAAGTAATAGAATATTTTAATGAGGAGAAAGAAGAGAAGAATTTATTTCCAAATATAGAACATGGACATCTGAGTGGGACAAACTATAAAGGAAAGGTGGATATTTGAGTGGGACGGAGGGAGTACAAAAGAAATTCTAGGGAGGGCTTGTCTGGTACTGATCAATTATGACAGCAGATGTGATAGACAAAGTGTCAAAGATACTTACGCAGCACAATATGCAATAAGGGAAACTGACAAAAGAAGACTACATATGACAACAAATGCAGGATCATCACGTGCCCATTGGTTCTTTGTTTCTGCAAAAGAAAAGATTGTCTTATTTTAGGGAATTAGTGCACTGGTAATCAGCAATGCTTCTTAAAACCAGTTGGGCCAATAAATTATGAATTTAGGGTATAAGACACAAAATAGGATTAACCAAGAAATAAGTTAACCAGTCCATATCGAACTATCAATGTGATTAATTTTCCAACTTACACAGTTTACAGTTACATGAAGAACATTTGGTTTGTAGACCTTCAGAGAAAATATATTAACGTTCCACAGAGAAAAACCATAATAAATGTGATAATATTGTATTCCTGAACACAGATGCTAACAGATTAGCTGGACACCATTGAAGCTAATGCTACAATTTTGTAAAGAATGCCTGAAGAGTGAAGATAGCTTATTCTAAAATTTAAACTGAACACACAAGGAAGTTAATGTTTGACAATAATATTAGTAAATCTATGAAAAAGTAAACCATACATCACGTATTGGTGAATGATATTTAAATTATAAATAGCTTCATTAAGACTTAGATGAGAATAACATTCATTACAAAAATACATGGGACAAGTAATAAAAGTATCTCAGTAATTAGGCATCATTTAAGATGTTCGTCATTGGTACTTTTAGTCAATAATATTTAACAAAACAAAATAGCCGAAACAGATCAAAGAGGAGACTCACGCTTGTGATACTTGGTGTGTTGATATCTGCACCATTTGTACAATTCCACATGTAAAACAAGGAAGTAGAGTCATCAGATAAATCTGAGTAAAAAATAATTCATGAAACCACATAATTTTATAGTGTCTTTAAAAGTGACACTGCGAGCACTACAATATCTTTCTCTCTCGGATGGAGATAACTAAGTTAATATGTATAAACCACATATAAAAAGCTAACCTTATTTGGCTTATTTAACACCTGTGATTCATAGTAGTTTACAGAAATACGGATTGACTGATTTTAAAAACTCCATATTTGTTCACAAATTATAATTGTAGAAATCAAAAACAACAACTACTGCATATGATAGTAGTACAAGAACACACCATTAGCATAACTAAAATGCATCTATCTGCCTGAAAGCTTTTCAACATAGTGAAGGATATGATGAAAACATTCTATTAATAAAACATACACAATACACATGAACATTCAGAAAACCAAAAATATTATGCAGAGGTTGGATACCCACACGACTTTTGGTGATGTGCATAGGTTAAGCATTTGCCAGAAAGTGTACTCAATATCCATCTGTTGCCACTGCAATTGGCCATAAAATAATCGGTGTTAATAAGAGAACATGCTGAATCCCAGAACATGTTCACTTAGGAACAAGTTAATAACAATTGAATCCCAGTAATTATAGCACAACAAAATTTAGCTGTAAGCTTTTATTTTCTGTTATTTTAGCAGTCGAATTAAAACTCAACATTTTTGAACAAAGAGGTTTCATTATTAAAGCAAATAAGCCCACGGTTGTGGAAAAACAACAATATTCAACGTATGCAATCTTTAAGCATATTCAGCAATAGATTACACACTTCACAATAACCTTAACTATTTAGCCATATTTCACCAATTTCAGTAGCAATGACTTCAACAACAATTTCACCAAACCAAATTGTATCCTTTCAACTATAAACTGTCACCCTAGATCAAGTTCAAACAACCAACACCTATTGTTCGCTACCAACTAGGGAACAATTAGTGAAAGCACCAGCTGCCTCCAGCTCTAATCCTGATTCCAGAAAAGCCCCTACTCACATTAACAATAACTCGCATCAGCCTATCAACAACAGCAAACCAAATGAATAAAGCCACGAGTAAAAAGGCGTATTTCTTCACAAACCAAAACAAAAAGGGCATCAAGGCCTAATCAAGCCACAAACTCCTCATGAAAATGCAATGAGACAACAGTTAGGAAACCATCCATCAAAATTCACGAAGAAAATCGTGATCAGATCTGAGATTTCTGCCACGATTTCGGACAAAAAAATCACACGCGTGAGAATTCGGGAGGAAGGGCGCAAAACCTTGACTATTCTGCGGAGGTAGGGGAAAAACGAATTTGGCCGGGCTTGAGGGCCCGATCGGGCCTTTGTTGTTGAAGCAGTAGGCAGCATCTTCTTCTTCTTCCACTTCCACTTCCACTTCTCTGATGTATTATTGATTTGTGATCGATGGATTGGGTTTGAAGATCTCTTAAATTTCAAGTAACATATTTGTTGTTCCCTTCCCTCCTCTCTGTCACTCGGCTTCGGTAAACTGTAAATGCTAGAGCGGGCCGAATCGTACGGCCCAAAGGATTAGGTGGTCTCTGATATTGCTCCAAAGTGTTGCGCATGTAATTTGTAGTAGTAGCAAGTACATGGTTTCGTATACTCCATCATTAAAAATATAAACTCATTTTTTTTTTCATTTTCTAGAAATAATTTTTTTTATTTTAAGAAACTTCTTTTTCTTCACGAGATGTCTCATTTTTTTACGAACACACTTTTTTCATTCTACCTCTTTCATACTTTATTAACTTTTGTTTTAAAATTCATGTTGTTTCAAAAGTTGTTATTTTAAAAAAATAGGAGTAATAAAGTTATTTATATACTCCATTTATTCGGGATTCATTTTGTTTGAAATGTTGAAAATGGAGTTTGAAATAGAGTGAAAAATGAGAGGTATATATAGGGTTTGAAAATTGAATAAAATTATAAAAAAAAAATGAAAAACGCGCTGCATCGTCCGCGATGCCACAGTGGCGAACGATGCGACGGACGATGCATCGTCCGCCCATTGTGGATGGCCTTAGAGGAAAAAGAATTTCCTAAATTAGTAAGTACGTACTCTTGTGGGATAAATTAAAAAGAAAAGAGTGCATACTTTTATAGGACGGGTGAAGTATAAACTAATGCTACCATTATGGAACAGGCAAGGGAAAGAGCTAAAATTTTGACAATAAAACCACAAAAAGAAAAAAATATTTTTCCTCACTATTAATGGATACGAGGTAGCTTTCGGTGCTAGCATCGTTAGATATAAGTTGCAGCGTTGATTGGGACAACAAAAGAGATAGATAATGATAGATAAATAAAATTTGAAGACAGGTGAAGTAAACTATAGATGCATACGATAATTGTTGATAAAAGCAGCATTATCGTTGAAATAATTGAAAGCACTCGGAAGGGACAATGAAACTTCGACACTAAGTTGTGACTAAAGTGTGATGAAGTGGATATGAGAGAGACAAATATAAAGACAGATGGTTGCAACGAAGGTATTGTCAGATGGAGAGGGGAGTGAGAATTTACAGATCCATGGTGTACGAAACTCGTACATCTCGCATGAAAGCCTTCACTTCATCATAATGTTGGATGTTTGAGTCACCTTAGGTGGAAGAAAGATGATGAGAGTGTCGGTTGAGAAGACATTCCAATGGAGGGAAGTAAAAATTTACGGAAAATGGACCGACAATAGAGAAACAACCTGACCAAATCGAAGAGAACGAATCACAAATTCGACCAATTCACAAACAGTGGGAGGCCGACCCCGTTGTGAGCTATGCCGTGTGTGGGAACGTAGATGTGCAATGGAGTAGGAGTCACTCTATTAGGCCAAAAAAAAGTGGCCAAGTGGAATGTGAAGAAAAAAAAGTGACTATTACAAGCATTACAACTCTAGACAATCTACACGCGATCCATGAGACACATTACAAATGAAGACAACATTGTAGAATTAGTTTGTTAGAGCACTCCCAATGGCGACGGCGAAAATCCGGCGATTTTTCGCCGGATATCGCCGACTTATCGCCGGCCATTGGGAGGAGTTCGGCGATTTTTGGCGAAAATCCTACCGATTTTACGCCAAGCGGCGTTTTAACGCCGGGCTATCGCCGGATCATCGCCGGCCACTGTGGGGAGCTGTTCGGCGATTTTTCGGCGATGATCAATTTTTTTTTTTTTTTTTTTTTTCCTCAACGGTCATATTCTAATTTCCACCCCTATAAATATTTCATCCTCTTCCTCCATTCATCACCCACAAACTTCATTCACACAAATTTTCAATCTTTTTTCTCTCCATCTTTATTAAATGAGTTCTGATTCATCGTCTCGTGCTCCATCCGACGAGGAAATATCACATTCTTCTTCCGAAGAAGAGGTACCTCCCGCTCCCACCGGATGGGATGTAGCGGGTTTTGCCAACAACCCTCATTCTTGAAGCGTTGCCGACCAACGGCTTTGGATTTGGCATGCTTATTTTGGTATAGCCGGGTCGAACAACGACCTAAATGTTCTCAATTCCTCGCCCCTTTTCAACGAGCGGATCAACGGGTTAGGCCCCTCCATCGAATTCACGGCCAATGGCAATGTGCATAACATGGGGTACTTACCTGGCTGACGGCATCTATCCGCAATGGCCCGTGTTTCTGAAGACGATCAGATGCCCACTCGGAGATAGAAGAAGGTATTTTGCCCGAGCGCAAGAGTTTGCGCGCAAGGATGTGGAGAGGGCATTTGGGGTGCTCCAATCGCGATTTGCACTGGTAAAGGGCCCGACGCGCTTTTTCTACCAGGGGGATATTGCCGATATCATGTATGCGTGCATCATCATGCATAACATGATCATCGATGATGAACACGAAGGCGTCCTCGACGTCACCAACGACCCAAGTGTTGCATCATCGAGTCACGGTGTCTCAACCGAGTCCGTCCGCCAGGGTGTACCGCACAACGAACATGAACGGTTCCAGGCGTTCATGGACATACACTAGAAGGAGGCCCATCAAGCACTACAACACGATATCATCGAAGAATTGTGGGCAAATAGAAACCGCGCCCACCGCCCTTGAATTTTTTTTTCTTTGAATTTTTTTTTTGATTTTTTTTTTCCATTCGTGTACTTTTTTTTTTTAATTTTCTTCGTTGTAATGTGTACCCGTGTTTAATACAACGAACTTTATTACTATTATTTGTTTTATCTTATAAATTAAATAAGCTAGCTTTATTATATATAAAAATAAAACAATTAAATTAGTGATGATATAAAAATGAAATGTTGAGTTAGGGAGAAATAAGGGAGAAATAAGGGAGAAACCATTGCAGAGGTTGACTAAAAGTTGGCTAAAAACTGGGGATAAATTTTGGTGCTGATGTGGCAGGAGTTAGGGAGAAATAAGGGAGTTTATCCACAAACCATTGGGAGTGCTCTTAAAGCCTACAACAAAGACATGTCTCAGCTAGATGGACAAGCAATTGCAAAAGCACATGATGAGAATTTGGACTCTATTAATGAATTGTAGTTGTAGTTTTATAAATTTCAATTGTGCAAAAAATAATTTCAATTTTACTAATTTTACGTGGGAGGGAAGGGGAGTCTGTCGCGGCGCAGACACTCCACGATCCCTAATGTCGGTCGATTGGAGGCTGAATTAAAAAAATAAATACACTAATATATCTTCTCCAGTCTCCATTTTCAAAATTATTCCTCAAAACATATTCCTTTCGAATGGATGATTTCATCAACTACGATACAGGTTGAGATGAATGAATTTGTCAGAAGTAACAACTAGCGAGCGTCGGGTAATACTATTTTGCCTGGTCCGATGACCCGATGACAGAATCCAACAACAATCATTCAATTTGTCGGTAGTGAACATTGATGATTAATTGATTATAATATCAGGAAGATAGAAGACCATAATTTGTCCATAGTTAACACTTAATGAAGAATTAGTGTTCTATTTTAGGAAGTGAAATTTTTAGAATTTATAATTTTTAAAATTTGTAGTAATTTTAAAATTTTTAGAATTTACTACTAATATTTGAATTTCGTTATTCATGATGAGTTTAATAGGATAACCCGCATCTGGTTTGGACTTTGGACTGCACAGTAAAATTGGGAAATAGGCAGTCAGTCATCCTTTCTTCAAATTCTCCCTCCCTCGATTTCCTGAATCTCTCAACTTCCTATTTTCATTCCAAAAACCCTAATTCTCAATGGAACAATCTCATCGATCTTCTGTTCATCGCGCTTTAGGCGGTGGTGCAGGTACCATCATACTCGCTTATGTTCCAGATCGTAATCAAACATGCACAAGTTAAACGTAATATGTCATTATGTTACTGTGTGGGTGGATTATGGACTGTTTTGGGTACGATGTTGATTTGGATCTATCTATCTTGTGGAATTTATTTTCATATATTCTTGATGCAGTTACTGATGTGATACTGTGGAGAAAATGGACTCACAGCGCCGCTTTTCTCGTGGTCTCAACTGCGCTTTGGTTCCTATTCGAGAGGGCTGGATACAATTTATTGTCATTCATGTCGAATGTTTTATTGCTGCTCATCGTGATACTATTCTGCTGGGCTAAATCTGCGTCGATTCTTAATAGGTAGAAAATCTGCGTCGATTCTTAATAGGCAGATGAGCAGATGCATATGTATGTGTGCTCAATTTGAGTGCTGTAGTCTATTTGGAGTAGCTGCTTTTAAGTGAACTAGACAAATAATTTTATCCGATATTGGTATGTTTGATCTATGTCTTTTCAGATAAGGAATACAATAGGAAGTGCTATTAATGGGTAATGCATTTGGCTCTTTGGCAATGGTATTGTCGGTCTTGATATGGAAATTAGTGCATGAGTAGAGTTTCCAATTTGGTGTTCCTCATTTTTAATAAGGGATTTCAGGGTATCATATGTTTGATGGGTTTTACTTTACATGATAGTATGATTTAATTCATTTGAAAATTTGCGGAAATTGAATTAATGAAATTCTGTCTATGACTTTAGACCACTGCCGCCTCTCCCTAATCTTGAAATTTCAGAAGAGACTTCTGTCAAGGCTGCTGATAAGATGCGAGCCTGGGTAAATTATGCGTTGTCAATTGCACATGACATTGCAGTTGGTGGAAACTGGAGAGTCTTTTTGAAGGTTTAAAACTTAGTCATGCTCCTTACTTATGTTTGCCTTTTTAATTCTCGTTGTGCCAATCACTGATTGTGGAGACTCTGTGGTCTATTTGCCATGCTTATTAGGTTGCTACACTATTGTGGGTAATTTCCTACATTGGAAGTTTCTTCAACTTTCTCACTTTGATTTACATTTGTAAGTATGAACTATGCGGTATGTAGTATATTTGCACTCTCTGTTCTGCTATTGTAATCATTTTCTCTTTGGAATTATATTGCAACAGGCATTCTTGTTAGTTTATCACTTCCTGTGCTGTATGACAAGTACCAAAGTCCAATTGATGATAAGTTGAGTGTTGCATATAAAATTGCTCGGATACAGTATGAGAAGATCTATAGTTTGGTACTTCAAAAGATTCCTTTGCCTATGAAGAAGGAGAAGACAACCGAGTAAACTCATTGTAATTTCTTCTCCCTATGTATAAATGTCCATTTGTTTCGTCATACATGTATTCTTCTGAGTATACTATGGCTAGCTGCATGATCCATTTACCTCAGGTCTATTTTGTGAAATTCATTTATTGATGTCATTTTTCCCCTTTTACTTTCTGATGAAGTGCTTGCCATCTGCTGCCTGGAAATATGTCTAATGATAAGGTAGGTGCATGTTACCTTAAAAGTATTGTGCATATGCTTAATTAACTTTACTGATCAACTGCTGGAGTAGACTACTAAAATAACATAAGTGGACTCTCGCTCACTTGTACTCATTACCTCTGCTGAAGGAAAATTTTGATGATACTACTGTTTTTGGTCCAAACTTGACACATGAAATTAGCATCCCTCCTAATAATTTCCTGACAAGTTCTATTGCATGCATTTGTACCAGATCTATTTGTTGAATATTTAATTACATGTTGATGCTTATACATCTTTACAAGTAGACATTTCTTCTCCTGAACATGTTCATAGAATAATTTGTGATTCATTAGAGGATTGACATATGCTTGAGTTAAATCTTAAGCCTGAAAGGTAAGAGTTATTGTCCAATGAAGTGACACGAAATTCAAATATCTCTTCTAGCATGTTTGGTAGGGGTGATAACTCTTTGTTCATTGATTTCCATCCCTAGATGAGTTATCACCCCTACCAAACATGGCCTAATTGTATACTTTTACATTTGCATTGATAAGATGGATATGTTGTAACTTCCTAACTTCTGACAATTACTTAATTGTATAATCATGATAAAATACTCGGCTTGCCATTCATTGATATTGTTATAGAGAACATTGAAACATGTGGTGGCCTCGTGTATTGAATCATAGTGTCAAATCTAGAAGGTTTTGTCCAGTTGTGCTCAGTCATGTGACATGTGTACTTAATTTGTTGAGTTCTAAAGTGACAGTGCTACTTGCAGGTGCCTTTTGCTTGGTTGCTTGGCATTCTAATTTGTGACAGTTGAATCAAATTTAGAGAACATCAGTGAACGGAGGCTGTCAGCCAGTATAGTAAGAAGTTTATGGAAGTCTTTAACCGCGTGCTCGTTTATTTCTTGTTTTCATTACAGTTATTGGTTTCATGGTGATATCAGCCGTTCTGAGCTTAATAGTTCTCTTCCCACTAGTCTACAACTGAAATTTTTGAACAAGTAATCATTAGTATGTTAGTTTGGTTGTGAAGGATTTGATTGTAACATTGATATATGCAATCTTGTGTATACTATTGCTGTGGTGCTAATTCGATTTTAGTGGAAATTATAATGATCAGCTCCGGCCATTGTACATCCATCTTCTTTGCTTGCATTAGAATAAACTGTAATTTGTATCTTTGGCATCAACTTGCATTAAACAATCAATAACAATTACGTATTAGATATGTATAATGGAGTTTTAAATGAATAATAGAAATGATCTCATCAAAGGGAGTTGACCTGCAAGCTGGGGGCACTGTATGTTACTCCATATCATATAAAATTGGTAGAAGTCATCTATGCAGCAAAGTCAACTAAAACGAGAATCGACCTGCTACAAAGTCAACTGAGGCCATTGCTGTATGGTTTGATGGAGTAAATGATTGCTCTACTATATATAATGCCTTAACACAAACAAAAAAGTAAATTAGATTGAGCAAACAAAAACTGGAAGCTTACAACATGGAGCCAACCAAACAAGTCTTCATCTTAGCAGGGCAGAGCAACATGTCCGGCCGAGGCGGCGTCCACAAGCATCAATGGGATGGCGTCGTCCCGCCTGAGTCCGCCGCTGACGGCGAGAAGATCTTCCGGCTGAACGCCGACCATGAGTGGGAGGCAGCGCACGAGCCCCTCCACCAGGGGCTCGACGCCAACAGAGTGTGCGGCGTAGGGCCCGGGCTGGCCTTCGCCAACGCGGTGAAGGAGCGCGTGGGAGCCATAGGACTGGTGCCGTGTGCGGCGGCAGGGACGCAGATGAAGGATTGGGCACGAGGGGGGGAGCTCTACGAGAGAATGGTGAAGCGGGCGAAGGCAGCAGTGGAGCGCAGCGGGGAGATCGCGGCGGTGCTGTGGTATCAAGGGGAGAAGGACACCTTCTTGAAGGAGGATGCTGATTTGTATGGAGACAACGTTGAGAAGCTTATTCTCAACCTCCGTCAAGATCTCGATTTGCCTTCTCTTCCTGTCATCCTTGTCAGTGCATTCTCACTTGATATCTTTTAGTAGCTCTCATGCATTCTTTGTCTAATTTTGGATTACAATTATGTTATGTGTATAAACTGTGTTGCAGGTTGCCCTTGCATCTGGTAGGGAGTACCTAGACAAGGTTAGAGAGGCACAAAAAGGAATTAGTGTGGAGAATGTGGTTTGCGTGGACGCTTTGGGACTGCCTCTCCAAGAAGACAATCTTCATATCACTACTGAGGCACATATTCAGCTGGGTCATATGATGGCAGACTCTTATATCACACATTTTCTGACCCAATAAATGTCACCACGCCAATTCTGGCTCTTGCTCTTTTCAATTCTATATTCCTTTCCTGCCATGTCTTCATAATGTAATATGATGTTAATCAATGATAATGCTATTTGGTTTGGGTGTGATTTTGTAACAATACATGATGTGTACAATATCCTTTTTATGTTGATTTATGTAGAATAAAGATTGCAACTGAATTCTGATGAGTCTCCGGCCAAATTGAAACCACTATTCCTGATATCTGTGTTCTATTTAGAGATTTATTTGGCTCAAGAATGTCTTCCATAGAATTACATAAATTTGAAATTAGTACTAATATTGTAATGGCAATTTATGAAATTGAATTTGAAGATCAAATATTCTAATTCAATTCCAAATATTTTATTTCATGAAATCAAATAATTGACATAAAATTTTATTGTTATTCAAAATTACTCCCTCCGTCCCGGATAATTCGGGTCACTTTGACCGGACACGGGTTTTAAGAATTGTAATAAAAAGTGGGTTAAAAAAGTTAGTGGAATGTGGATCCTACCTTTATATATTAGTTTTATAATAAAATATGAGTAGAAATGAGTAAGTAAAATATGAGGTCCACTATAAAAAATGATAAAAGTGAAGTGGGAAAAATTACGTGGGACAGACTGAAATGAAAAACTGAGATGAATTTCCGCGACGGAGGGAATAATTGGTACGTGGAGTAAAATATAAATCAAGATTTGACATCGACATTTTATTAAATAGATTTTTATATACACAACTGTGTATCTATATTTAGATGTCGTTATCATTACGAGATCATAATCTTTTGACATTCGTATCTATTAAAATCACAAATTTTTCATTTCACTTGTTAATTTTTATGATATATTAATCATTATATCCGCTTAGCATATGTACGTGCTATTTTAGCCTACTTGGTGTAACTAAAACAACAAGGCATTCTACATATATGGCCTTCTATCCTATTTGCGACGAACTTTAAAATTGATCCAAAATATTATAAACATTTCACAGTTTTTCACATAAAATATCTTATTCGAGCCGAATTATGAAATAACAAATGAAATGCAAGTTTTGTCATATTTTATCGGGTTAAAAGTTTCAATCATAAAATCTACATTTTGCATGCTATTTTAAGGTAGCCTATCAGATTTTGAGTCATTCCTACTTAGGAGTCATGTTAATTCAGTGGAGGCTAATTAGGTTGTGGTTTTATTGAATTAAAAAATTTCAACTCTAACTTTTTAAATTTAATGAGCTATTCAAGCTAGTCCAAATATTAGATTGCACAGACATATCTACTAGCAGGGGATGAAATTGGAGAAATAAATGATGAAAAAATACTTTAAAAATTAGGGTAAACTGCCTCTAAAATTGTCAACTTTTACAATAGTTTGGAATTTCCCGTGAACTTTAAAAGTTGCGTGAAAAATCATGAACTTTGCCGGGTTGTGCAAATTTCCCGAATGACCCAACCCTGAAATTTTCCGGCATAAACTTATCCTATGTGGCAGCCGGGAGCGTGACTAGGCAGCCGGAAACACAAAACGAGTTGAAAAAAAAAAATTCGCTGAGTATAGCAGCTGGTGGTGCGTCGGAGCAGGTGGTGCGTCGGGGCGGCGGCAGGCGGTGGCGCTGGGTAGAACATCACCTAAAACTCCTTCGACGTCGCTGGGGAGAACATCATCATCCGAACAGCCACGATTTCACATCCTCTTTTGACTTGAGGATCTTGCCTTTGAATATTTGGAGTGAGAGGTAGGGGAGGGGTGGTCGGCGGTGGTTTCTGGAGGAGAGGGAAGATCGGTCGTGGTGGATGGTGATGATGGGGGCGAAGCCAGCGAGAGGAAGGGACGGAGGGCGACGGAGCGCCGCCGCTCCCACAACGGCGGCAGGAGGTGGCGCTGGAGGTGGTGGAGGCGGCGCTAGAGTGAGGAAGGAGAAGATCTACTTCTTTTCTCTTTTATTTTTATTTTTTATTTTTTTTTATAATTAAGATTAGGGTAAATGAAGTGGAAGAAGAATGAGAATAAACACACTCAGCATCCAAATCATCTTCCATGTCAGCATAAATGCACACATCATCACATTGCTTAGCCGGAATACCCGACTCAGGAAATCGGCAGTTCATGATTTTTCACGCAACTTTTAAAGTTCACGGAAAATTCCAAACTATTATGAAAGTTGACGATTTTAGAGGCAATTTACCCTAAAAATTCATCTAAGAAAAGAAGAAAAAAATATCAAAATGAGAACTAAACAATACACGTAAAAATTCAAAAAATGGTCTTACACTTACATAAATGGTTTTAAATTAGATTAAACTACTAATTGCAAAATATACTAAATACTAAGTTTTTGTATAATATGCTTTGTCCGTCCTGCTGTAATTTTGAGCACGAGATTTAGAAAAAATGATATTTAGAAAATTAAGTAGAGAAAAAATAAAATATGAGAGATTATAAAGTAGAGGAGTGAAGAGAAAATAAAAAAAAAGTATAGTAAATGAGTCGCTTTAAATGGAATGTTGAAAAAAAGAATGTTATTTTAATATGGCTGTGGCGGACAAATTTATTTTGTGCTGACTAGGCGGATAAATTGTTTGTGGCTATACTGACTAGGCGGATATTTTTTTATGGCTGTGGCATGACTGTTTCGCCTCTAATGTGGAAAACTGGACACTATAACGATTCAATTAAATGTAGCCCAAAATTGAATTAATATCTAATCATTATCTATTCCTTGTTAGTTGAGTTTCTTTTTTATTTATTTTAAAAATTTCAAGATAATTGAGTCATTTTTATTTTTAGCATAAACTAATTAATATTCTCTTATTTTATTCACTATCTATTAAATATATTATTTGTAATCTATGTGCCAAAAAAAATACCTCTATTAATAAACGAAGGAAAAGTGAAAAGAAAAAAAAAACTAAGAGATTAGTATCATTTAAATCACCCATGTAGGCTCTATAAATTCAGGGTACAAAAGCACGTGGATAAATCCAGTAGTGATATTTCCAACCTAAAAGATGCTCAAGTGAAGCACGTGTCTATAGTTACTACTCCCTCCGTCCCGCTTAAGATGTCACGTTTTCCTTTTTAGTTTGTCCCAACTAAGATGACACATTTTCTTTTTTGGTAACTTTCTCTCTCCAATTAATACGCTCAACCACTTTTTCTCACTCCTATTAAAATATCCATCTTTCTTTATTTTTCTACTTTAATACTTACATCCACTTTCTCTCTCTCCAATTAAACACTTTAACCAATAACTCCTAAAGCCCCGTGCCGACTAATTAATGTGTCATCTTAGCCGGGACGGAGAGAGTAATTAACATAGTACTACTACCTTGAAAGAGCAGTGACACTCCAAAGCACATGCGTAAAGACTAAAGAGTATACAGAGAACAAAATTGTACTTCCTCGGTCCATAAATTTTAGTACTCCCGTGTCCACAATAGTTTGGTCAAGCCACAATATTTTGTCTATAATCATAAAAATTTATCTACAGTAAAATAAAAAAAAACTTATTCAACCTAATAGTAGTAGACAAGCCACAGCCACAAAACTAGTCCACCGCTTTCTTGGGTAGTGCGATATTTTATGTTTTATTTTGTGTTTAAGAGAAATGAAATAAAATAAAAATAAAGGGATTTCCACTTTTAGTAATAAGTCATCTTGGATGGAACAAACTAAAAACAAAAGTGAGTCATCTTCAGTGGGACGAAGGGAGTAGTATCATATTTTGACCGATCACGAGTTTTAAATAATGTAATGGAAAGTGAGTTGAAAAAGTTAGTGGGATGTTGGTGCTATTTTTGTATATTAGTTTTATAATAAAATGTGAGTTAGAATGAGTTAATGAAATATGGAATCCACTACTAAAAATGGTAAAAAATGAAATATGACAAATTTTGTGGGACGGAAGGAAATGAAAAAAAGTGACAAACTTTCTGGGACGAATGGAGCACTACTATTAACCTGCTGGATTAGATAAAATAAATTACTCTCTCCCTCCACCGATAATCTTAGATAAAATAAATTACTCTCTTCTTCCGTTAATAATCATCTCATTTTACTATTTTTATAGGTTAGGGTTTAAGACTTCATCCAAGGATGTCAAAGAACCATGAATGACCGTAGAACACACTATCTAATAGATAAGATAGACATGAAATCAACGAACTATGAGCAATCTCTCTAGTGAATAGGGTTGAGCTTACCAACCTGCACATAAGTGCGTCAGTGGTGTCCACCCTGCCAAATAATATGAAAGTGATGAAAAGGAATACCGTTGTATTTTTAAGGAACTAAACAATCAAATAATTAATTAATTCAGTGGTAGATCAAGAACTGCAATATAGAGGGTTAGAATTTGAAGGGGTTGGCAGCAGAAAGCGCGTATCAAATAAATCAGATAATAATTCCGATCTATTTAGCGAATTATTTAGACAAAATCTATTCGCATAATTATCACATGTATCATGCTCATAACTTCATGCTTTAAGTATAATCAAAACCTAAAACATGCTTTTCTACAGAGTTAGAATAATACCTTGATGATTCTCCAAAGAATCGACGATAACTCGCTACTTCTCTAAGTGAAGATCTTGAGTACTAGACTACAAATCTTCTGACTGGTTCCCAAACTGTATTTTCATATCAGTGTGGGTTGATCTCACAAGGATACTAAAACTTAAATAAAGATGACAGAAGAAGCTCACGGATGAGAGCTGAAGAAATCATCCTCTTCTGTATATAGAGGGGGACGAAAATTTTGAGTAAAAATAAAGTATATTTCTGTCACATTTATTCTTTTATTTATATTAAGTTCATATTGGGCCTAGACAGGGATCTATAGAAGGTTTTGGATATGACCTCCCCCAATTAAATTTCTACTAATTAAATTGAACCCACAATTTATTACAAGCTTATATTGGAATATTATTAGCAGCCACTACGGAAATAATATTGCATTGCCCATCCAAATCCGAAATTACAAGTAATCCAGGTATCCGTTGTTTGTTGCTCATTTCTCACGCTTAAGATATAAATGTCTATTAGTTAATTAATGTCTGATATAGACTTAATCAATTAACATCTTATTATTTCTAAGAGTGGACTCAGCATGAAACACCTATTTATTATTCATAAAGTAATCAAACTCCAACTAGCTAGGTTCCGAATAATAAAACCTTGTTTCGCGCTCCTCTTGAGGACATTATCAAATGAGACTCACTTCGCGCACAATTCAATATAAAAGCAATCATAGCACTGCTAGATATTAATCACCACTACCCAATATATCAGGATTATTGGGTTGCGAAAAACTCGCACCATTTGATAAGTCAAAGTAGTACATAATAAATGTCGTATGCTCAATACTAACGTGCATTGATTAAGAAATAAACATTTATCAAGACCTCGTCTTTCAGTAGATAGCTTAAAGACTCGTCTCGCTGTTAGATTCGTTCAGTGCTCTACCACACCAATGTCATCTTATTTCAGTAAGGCTTAGAAATATGCAGACAGACATTACAACTTTTCACGATTGGTAGTCTAGGCTTATCTGGGTTGACATTACAACTTTTCATGATTGGTAGTCTAGGCTTAGAAATATGCAGACTGACATTACAACTTTTCAGAACTGTCCGTGTTACCTTAAAGTGGACGTCGTCCATAACCAGTCTACTAAAACAAAGACTTAGACTTTGTTAAGTTGCTTATACATCTAAATATGCATTAAACATCCATTAAATGTAAAACATAACAACATTATGAAAAAAATAATATGTTTTATTCCTTGGAAATTAAAATAAAAGTTTTTACAGTATTCAATCACTCGAAAGGTGATTTCTAGTATACAAACTCTAACATAATTAAATATTAAAAAATTAATATAATTATAATAATAAAATTTAATACTATAGTATTAGTTAAAATATTAAAATACAAAAGTAACTATAGGTTAAATAGTACTCCCTTTGTCCATGCTATTCGCACATTTCATTTTTGGGTTGTCCCAAACTACTATTTGCACTATTTCTATTTTAAATAAAAAATCATGGTATTTAATTAAGATATTAGAGTTAGTTAGTGTGTCACTTATTAAATGTTGTCTTATTACTTACTCATGTTCAAATTTACGCTGTCAAAATGAAAAGTGCGAGTAGCATGAGACGGATGGGTAGTACTTAGTAAACATTTTGACTCCATATATATTTCAAATGTTTATTTTGATATAATAAGATGCAATAATAAATAAAATGTATTACTATTATTTAAAAAAAAAACTTATTCAATTTAAATGAAATACTAGTATATGTAAACTAATAAAAATACTATAAATATATATAATATTTTAATGGTTTGATTTGGTAATAAGAACATGATATGAATTGATAAAATAAAGAAAGAAGGTTAAGAGAAGAAAAATGTTCGCAATGAGTTTTGATGACTCGATCTATAGACTTATCTATCTATACATACATATATAAAAGACGAGTTTTGGCCTTGTTTTGAATATTAAAGAATTTTGGACAATTTTTTGAATATTTATAATTTTTGAGTCTATAAATAAATTATGATTTTGATTTGTAACTTCCAATTATGTAGTAATTACAAACTATTAGACATAACTATAAATTAGACACTTTTTAAATTAAATTTTGATTAAATGAGGCAGTTTCAATTTTTTACTCCATAGCTTAAAAAAAAAGCGTCTCATTCAAATTTGGAGACTCAAGCCCCAAATTAGAATTCAATGTGAAATGGTTAACCCATTTAAAAAAATATTACTATTTTAATATTATTATTCAATTTAGAAATTTCATGGTCAAATACAATTTAGTTTGAAACGGTTCTCCATTAATCATAAAATATATATCATAGCTATAAATACATGTATTAGGCTAGCTAATGGAATCATATCGTTTTTGTGTTTCGAAACTAAGGTACTCTCAAGTTGAGAGCATGCACATTCTATGTCAGTAATAGAGAATTCTTTTGAAATTGATTATGTATAATGAATCTATTTCTTTTGAAATTGATTATGTATAATGATGATACGTAGAAATCGGATGAGAAGATGAGTGTTGTTGGTGGTATCGGCGGCGAATTTTTCTGGCAGTTATGATGACTCTGATTCTTTTTTAAGGTTTATTTGAGTCGAGAACGGAGGGTTGATTATTTGATTTATTTTTGTTGTATAGTATAATTGTATTGATTTAATCAATGTATGTTTTAGTAGATTTATAATTTATGGTATAAATTATATATATGTGTACAATATCTGCCCATTTTCTATAAGTTTATTATTTTGTGGTGGACTTTTCGTAAAAATGTATTGATTATACGTCTAATTATTCATTTTATTCTATACTAATTATGTATATTTTTTTATTGTAGTAAGTTAGAGTTTGTTTTTTACTCATGATCTAAGTCACAATTAGATATGAAATATTTGTTCAATAGTATATGAACTTTAGTAGTAAATTTTTTCACACAAATTTTTTATTTATTAGTATAACAAAATTTATAATCAGTATTATAAACAATATTTTGTTGCTTTTCTTGATTTGATGAATTATAATTTTTTTACCTATATAACCTATATTGCATAATTTAAAAAGAAAAGAATATTTGTTGACAATATTTATGTTATTAAGTATAACAAAAAATAAAATAAGAAATCTTATTATAAAAATTGTATTTGAATAAATATATAGTGGCATGATAATTATGTGATAAAGGTTAATAATTTTAGAAAATTTGTTCTATTTATAAACACACTATGCTTATATATATTTAATTATAATAGATTTACTATAAACTACATTTAATAGAGTATTTTGAATTTAAATGAATTAATATTTATCTAGAAATATTTATATTGTATTTATTATTTATGATTACATACAATTTTTACATATACTAATATTTATATGCCAATTCTTGAGTGTTTGATTTTTCTTATTTTATGTAATATTACTATAATTTCTATTGATTTTATGATAATTTTGGAACTTTTATGAGATGTTTAATTTATTTTGTAATGCATACAGAAACATTATTATAATATATCAACAAACATTTCAGTACGTGTAAATAAGTGTTTGACTACGAATTTCTACAGATTTCATGATGTTTTTTGGAACTTGTACGATCTTTAGTTTATTATGTAATATAAAGAGAAATATTATTATAATATATATAAATAAATATTTTATAATTTTTTTTTAAATTTTCTATTTTTGATGCATAATAATTTAATATAATATCATTTACACAAACTAGTTATCGTGCATAACACGTTTTGCTGTTTAAAAACACAATATTCTTTTTTTTATATTTATTTGTTCATAAATTAGTTGAAAGAAATCTTTTTTTTTACGTTTAAATTAATCATTATGTATAACTTACTATTATATTTTTTTTAATTTTGTTTTGGAATTAATACATACAATAAAAGAAATATTAGAAAAATGTGTTTACTAAATTTTTTAAATTTGTATGAATATAATAATAAATTAAAGATCCGTGCATAGCACGGGTGTTACACTAGTTAGTTAAAAGACCAACAATACAACCACTAAGCTACTAACTTTGATACTACTGTTCAATAACATTTATTTGAAAACCCCTATTTTTCTATTCACGGAGGGAGCAATTTTGTTATTTCTAGTTCGACTCTAAGTGATATTTAGGCTCACTGGACGACCGAGGGGCAGTCCCCCACCTTGTCCCCCCAACTCCGCCAGTGAATGAACTAGTACTAGAGAAACTAAACCAGTTTTACGAAAATCTTACATATTTCATCAATCCCACGATAAGTGAGGCATATCAAGTAACTTGATGCATTTTCTTTATTGGAAAAACACAATAATTTATATCTTTTATTTTATTATTTCTTCTACTTTTTTCTTTCTATTTTTTCTCTTCCTTATTTTATTTTTTCTCCTACTTTTTTCTTTCCTATTTTATTCCTTTTTATTTAACTATTTCTTCCATCCCATAAAAATAGAGATATTTGTGATGACAAGGTAACTACTGCTCAATTGATAAAATAAGAAAGAGAAAAAGAAGAGTAACTAAAGTAGTTGTTAATAGTCAATGAGGATGAAAACAAAGAAAATATTTCTATTTGTTTTTTTTTAATTATCAAGATTATCCACCGGCGGATCCCGTAACTATTCATTGCTCTAAATTTGTAGGCACCTTAATGAGTGAGACAACTAACCCAAGTATTTAAAACTGTTCAATATTTAAAAGTAGAAATCGATTCCCTAACTATTTGATTAAGGACATCCACTCGACCACAACCTTGGATTAAAAGACTACTCCCTCTGTAGGCGAATAGGAGTCCCATTTTTTCAATTTGGTTCGTTTGTGAATTGGAGTTCCGGTTCATAATTATTATAAATGGTAAAGAGACCCTCAATTCCATTAACTCATTCCACTCACATCTTTTTAAACTAATGAGACCCCTATTCCACTAACTTTTTTTAACATTTCATAAAATTCGTGTCGAAAAGAAATGAGACTCTTGTTCGCAAATGGAGGGAGTATATAACTTGTGGAAAAAAAAAAAAGCGCACAAGGAGTCCAGGACGGACTAGTATATTTATTTCTGCCATTGGGTGAATAGACATTCCACCTTAACACCAAAAAAACATATCTCACCGAAAACCAACCTCAAGAGTAAAATCAAATCCCTCAAAATCCATCTCTTAGAGAGAAATGGAAGTTGTGAATTCAACCAAAACGTTGTTTATCTTATCGGGGCAGAGCAACATGGCCGGCCGCGGAGGTGTGGCGCAAAAACGTTGGGACGGCGTCGTCCCACCCGAGTGCGCCTCCGACGCCCAAAAAATATACCGGCTGGCCGCCAACCTCTGCTGGGAGGTGGCGCAAGAGTCACTCCATCACGACATCGACACAAAGAAGGCGTGCGGCGTGGGGCCCGGGATGCCCTTCGCCAACGCGGTGAAGGAGCGCGTGGGGACGATCGGGCTGGTACCCTGCGCCGTCGGCGGCACCGCGATCAGGGAATGGGCGCGTGGGGAGCACCTCTACGAGGACATGGTGAAGCGGGCGAAAGCGGCCGTCAGCGGCGGAGACGGAAGCGAGATCGCGGCGTTGCTGTGGTACCAGGGGGAGAGCGATACGACGTCGCAGGAAGAAGTCGACGCCTACAAGCATAAAATGGAGGAGCTTATCAACAACGTTCGTGCAGATCTGAATTTGCCTAATCTTCCCGTTGTTCAGGTTTGTACCTTCCGCATTTGAGATCTTCTATAATTTCTTCTCTCTCACTATATTTTGAAATTAATTGCAGGTGGCAATTGCATCTGGAATTGAAAAGAAATACGTGGATGAAATCAGGGCAATACAACTGGGAATGGATCTCCCCAATGTTATATGTGTTGATGCAAAGGGATTGGAGCTGAAAGAGGATAATCTGCATCTTACTACTGAGTCCCAGATTCAGTTGGGCCACTCCTTGGCCCTAGCTTTTCTCGCCAATTTTTGGACTGAGAAGGCCCATGTCTGATTGGGCTATGAGAATGAATTCCATGACCAGCCTATTATTGCAATTTTAATGTATCACGAATAAACTTTTTCCTTTTTTCATGTATGGATCAAGTTATATTCATCAAATGTATGGTGAATTTGTCGATTATCTAATAATTCCATTAAGTATGTGACTAATGTTACGTCCTTTTATTTTTGGGTGATTTGCATTTAGAGGGTATTATCAAATGAGTGTTCAATGGTACAACCTCAGTTTGTTATATATATAGTACGATCAATCTCTGAAAAGTATAATTGCCCAAAGTAAGAGATTTGATAAAAATAATACAGTACTCCACTTTATATTTGGAGATTTATTTTGCAAGTAATTTATTTTTTATTGCTATGTACATTCCTTTTATCTTCGTTAACAAAAAAATGTGCTAGTTTAAAAACACTGAAATTAATATTAGTAAGTGTAATTAAATAGTCGGAAGTGAGTCGAAATAAATTGAGTTTATTATGTGCAGGACAAGTGTGGGATTCCTGGGTGCTTCCTCACCACTCACACAAGTCGGATTCGGATTTGTATTGGATATTGTTGCAGCAGTCGAAAAAGGTCTACGGTGGATACAATGGCGCTATCTTCTTCTTCTCTCTGTTGCTATGCCTCAATCCGCGGTACAATTTTGTTTCTCTTTCTCATGTGGAGTAGTACAATTTGTGAAGCCACGATTCTAACTCCTACTTTGCAGATACTCGTATGCCTCATCATGCTAAATTAGTTTCTTCTTCTCGTCAATTCGGCACCGCCTTCGCCACTGGTTCCCCTCTCTGTGAGAAATCTCCGTTTTATAGTTTGATGTTCATTCTCTGTATACAATTGTTGCAGTGGTTTTGGAATACTTACAATTTACTTGTTTATCTTGATTTTGATTATGGATTTTCTACACTCGACATTGATATAGCTAAGATTCTTGGTTTTGAAAGTCAAGATGTGGTAATTTATGTTGGTCTTGATCAGCGATTCGGACACAACCAATCTACCGGAGAAAGGCAACATCAGTGTCTGTAAGATGTGAGCAGAGTACAAATGAACAAGGCAGTGGCTTAGATGTGTGGTTGGGACGACTCGCTATGGTTGGTTTTGCTGCTGCTATTAGTGTTGAAATTGCTACTGGCAAGGGGCTTCTACAGGTATACTACATTACTATGCTTTTCTTCAGATTAGTATCCCTTCATGGATGATAATTTACTATCTTTGCATAATGACCTATATTTCACAGCCTCATCTATTCTATTGTGTTTTATTGGAAAGATGTTCCAACCATATATACCTTTAGGCTTTGGATAATTAACTATCATGGCTACAGCCATTATTGTCTTTAGGTATTGGGTTCTAGTTACTCGTATATTGTTGATTGAGTAGCAATACCATCAACCATCTTAGTGCAAGAGATATGGGTGGCGCTTTGTAATTCAATTGTAGCTAAAGGTATCTAGAATAGCTTGTTTTGATGGTGGTCATGGACCATATATGATAATTCTGGCAATGTGTAGTATCCTTTGTACAAAGCCTTATCCATAGGCTTTTGTAGATGTAAAATCTACTAGCATTTATGCAATATAGGAGTATGAAAATACTACTTATCGTGAAAGCCGATGAGTTTGTATTTGCATCCTTGTTTTGATGAGGTTCAAAATGGGAGTAGCATACTATTTCTTCTTCTACCTCCTTGTTGGTGAGTAAACAATCTTTTGTACAGATATCAATCAACATTTCAAATGGGAAAAATTGATACTAGAGTAGCTTTAGACCAACAGTTCCATGATACTTCTAAGTTTCATTTCTTTCCTTTTTTTCGCTTTTTCTTTTTTCATAGATTACTGAATTATGTATTTCTTGCTCTCTTGGCAGAATTTTGGGCTCACAGATCCTCTGCCAACAGTGGCGTTAGCAGTCACAGCATTGGTGGTAGCTCTCACTGCAGTCTTCATCTTTCAGTCTGCATCCAAGAATTGATCACATTTGTTTTCATGAAGATGCCTTCTATGTGTATGTATTTACTTTTGAAAGATGTACACTTTCCACATACGTATCTTGAAAGTGTAAAGATATTGAGGTTCTTTATATCAAATCCAGGTTATTTGTATGATTAACAATGGAAACATCATGGTCATGGTTGTAGTTTTTAACGCTTAGTTTCGAGACGTTGTGCACAGAAACTGGCAAGTTAGTAGTCTTTGAGTTCTGAATTGGTTTTAGAAACAAGTGGTCCCTTAGGAAAAGGTGCATGGTATTCATTAGCCCCTATGGGAAGCCAAACAAGAGTGCATTGTAGTATCCAATTGCATTCATATTCAAAGCTTAAATTATTATAGCCCATGCTTGTATAATAGATTAGATAATAAGAAAATTAGATTCTAAAACGGGACAAACTGAATACATTAGTGAACAATAGTTGTAAATCAGAATATTACTATTCATTTAGGTGATGATGCATACACGCGGCGAAGCACTTGTACTGCTGTCCATGTAAGAGCCCATTTCACATTCTCATGCAGCGACAAGTGTTACTCCTTCACTTATTTATATGTACACACTGGTCTGGTCTGGACTCACTTCACTTCCATCCAATATCATCAATCAACAACTATGAAACAACTTCACTTCTTCTTCCTCCCATTGATGGCCCACGGCCACATGATCCCAGCAATCGACATGGCCAAACTCTTCACCTCCCGCGGCCTCAAAGCCACCATCATCTCCACCCCGGCATTCTCCCAACCAGTCAAGACCGCTCAAAATTCCGGCTTCCCAATCGACCTCATCACCCTCCCATTCCCTCACCACGACTCCGGCCTCCCTCCCCACATCGTCAGCCTCGATCAAGTCACCTCCGACCCCACCCTTCTCCCCATGTTCTTCAAAGCCCTCTCTCTTCTCCAACACCCCTTCGAGGACCTTGTAAAACGCATCAATCCAGACTGCCTCGTCTCCGACATGTTCCTGCCGTGGACGGCCGACTCCGCCCTCAGCTTCGGCATCCCTCGCCTCGTCTTCCACGGAACCAGCTACTTCTCCCTCTGCGTCTCTGAGGAGATGCGCCGCCACAAGCCTTTCAACGACGTGGCCTCCGATTCCGAGCCCTTTCTCATCCCTAATCTCCCTCACCAAGTCAAGCTCGTCAAGACGCAGGTGTCTGATTACAATTTGCACGAGAACAAAGACGATTTCAGCCGCTGGATTCAGCAGATGAGGGAATCCGACGCCAGAAGCTACGGCGTCGTCATCAACAGCTTCCATGAGCTCGAGCCCGACTACGCCTGCCATTACACACATGTTTTGGGGAGGCAGGCCTGGAGCTTAGGCCCTCTTTCTCTCTGCACCAATGGCGGAAACGGAAACGAAATCAACGGTGACCAATGCTTGGCTTGGCTGGATTCGAAAAAGGCCAATTCTGTAGTCTACGTGTGTTTCGGTAGCATGGCGAAGTTCACTCCGGCTCAGTTGAATGAGCTCGCGAATGGACTCGACGCCGCTGGCCAGAGCTTCATCTGGATTGTGAGGAGCGGAGACGGAGACGAGGAGGAGTGGCTGCCGGAGAGGTTTGAAGAGAGGATGGAAGGAAGAGGCCTAATTGTGAGGGGGTGGGCCCCGCAAGTTGCAATCCTCGACCACCCTGCGGTTGGGGCGTTTGTGACGCACTGTGGATGGAACTCGACTCTGGAGGGCGTGTGCGCGGGGTTACCGATGGTGACGTGGCCGCTATTCGCGGAGCAGTTTTTCAACGAGAAGTTGGTGACGGAGGTTTTGGGGATTGGGGTTCCGGTTGGGAATAAGAAGTGGCAGAGGGGAGCGAATGATGGGGTGAGTTGGGAGGCAGTGGCGAAGGCGGTGCAGGCGGTTATGGTGGGGGGAGCGGCGGCGGAGATGAGGAGGAGGGCGGTGGATTATAAGGAGATGGCGAGGAAGGCAGTTGAGGAAGGAGGGTCGTCTTATCATCATCTCACTGCTCTCATTCAGGATATCGCCACTTACGTCCCTCCTAAGAAGACGGAAATAATGTGATAATTTGAATACTCCATAATATTAACGAGTTTTTATATCATGTTTTGTTTGGACTTTGGTGGGTTTTTTCCTTGTCATGTAATTATATAGTTTTATGTAACAATAATGTAATATAGTAGTACTATTATGCAACAGTAATGATGTGCACCGTGAGCATGGGTATGCATTTTCCAGGACTTATCTTGAAGTTACCAAAGAATTGCCTTGAACTTCATCAAGATGGAGTGAGTGTTAGTATGTCATAGAAATGATCAAGAAATGTATGGATAGCAAATAAATTATGAAATAGTAAAGAAAAATAGAAGTAAGATGAGTAATATATAAACATGCATAAAGAAAATATGAATAATAAAGAAAAAAAATTAGTGTTATGACAGAAATAAACAAGAAAAGTATGGATAGTTCATGAAAGAAAGAAGTGTTATGGAAGAAAAATATGAATAGTAAATAAATAAGAAGTATAACATTGAAATAAACTAGAAAAATATAAATAGCTAAAAAATAAGAAGTGTTGTCGATTAGGATTTCTTCTTGGAATCTTGGATATAGACTATTTTAATTAAGAGATACATATAAATTGATTCTATCAAATAGAAATACATATGTTTACAATTATTGATATCTCAAATAAATACAATCACCCAAGTGTGGAATTCATCAAAGTATCTTTACATCTTTTGATAACTCAATAACCCAAATAGATACAACCACAAAGTGTGGAATTCATACAATTCACATTGAGAAGCTAAGATAAGTTGCTCTTGAAAAGTCTTTTTGAGTAACTAAAACCATATTAAGCTAGAAAATGTATTGACGTTAGAAGTTCTGGCTCACATCACATTCAAGCAAGAAACCATATTAAGCTAGAAAAATGTATTGACATTAATTAGTGGTAATTTTGGAATGTTATTATCGCTTAATGTGCTTGGATTGTCTTAGAATTGATATATTTAGTGCATTACTATTCAAATAGAGATAAAATTGAGCTATGCAAAGGTCGACTCCAATGAGGCAACCCAAATCAATTCTAATGTGAACTCATTAATATAAATGGTTTAAGTTTTAACAAATTTGAATATACTTAGATACAAATTTAAATAGGATAATGAAAGAATTAGATTTGATATGATTTGCTAAGATATAGTAGGACTTAATCGGATCTAATTAAAAAAATATTCAAAAGATATTAATTAAATCCATAAAATAATTCTATCTCCTAGGAATTAGAAGATTTTTGAATGTTCTCCAAGAAAAGAGATGGGTTTGAAAATTTGGGTATAAATAAATACTCCCTCCGTCCCACATAATTTGGGACACTTTGACCCGGCACGGGTTTTAAGAAATCTAATGGAAAGTGAGTTGAAAAAATTGGTGGGATGTGAGTCATACTGTTAAAGTATTAGTTTTATAATAAAATGTGAGTAGGAATGAGTTAGTGGAATATGAGGTCCACTGTTAAAAATGGTAAAAGTGAAATGGATAAAATTATGTGGGATGACCCAAAATAAAATACTGGATAAAATTATGTGGGACAGATAGAGTAGGAAAGATTTGAATTTGGATAATAATTCAATGCAGTTTATTAAATCCAAGAAAAATAAGTCTTCTCCAATAATGTAAGGGGGTAGAAAATAATAAGAAGAAATAGGCTAGAAAATTATGCAGTGACCCACATGATTCAACGCACTCATTTTTTCTTTTCACAAAAAGGTACTTAATCTACGTAATACAGTTACGTGCAAATAAAATAAATCGCATAAAAAAAACTTTCTCGAACAAACAATAACATAAAATTTCAAAAATTGTAGCAATTTAAGACGCAAAACTTCGAGCCACTACAATAATAGCCACGCCATCCGTCCCCATTAATAGTCTCATAGTTGACCAATGCAGATTTAAGAAATTGTTTAACTTTTTTTAGGAATAATGGAATAAATTAGTTAGTGAAATGAGTGTATTACTTTATATATATTATATATATGATTTATAGTAATAATAGTGAGTGGGATGGGGGAATTATTAGGGACTTAACAAAAATTGCAAAATGGGACAATTAATAGGACTAGAGAGAGTATTTATCAATGTTTTAAAAACCGGACCAGTGAACGAACCAGAGAAGCTACTGGCTCACGGTTCAACCGGTCCAACCGGTTTAATCACTGGTCGAACCGTTATACTATTTTAAATACATATAATTAAATATAAAATATAGAAAATATATTAAATTTACATCTAAGTATTTGTATATAAAAAAACAATAACCTTATAGGAGTATATAATTAGTTGTAAGTAAAAATATTAAAATTTCATAAATAATAAAATTTCATAAATTTTTGTAGATAAATAAAATGAAATATATAAATGATTAGTTACACAATATTAAAAACTATTAAACTCTATGTATAATTATAAACTCCTATATTGTAAAATATTAGTGATTGTAAAAGCATAATTAAAATATAAAAAAAATTTAAAATGAATTATTAGTTTGGTGGAAAAAATATTCATATTTAATGTATAACAATAATTAATGTTCATATTATTTCAAAATGACCATGTGGTGGAGTGGTAAAGGAGTTGGTATTTGGAGATGAGGTTATGTGTTCAAGCCCTAACAAACAACAAATTTTGAAAAAATATTTTGAAAAGTGAAAAAAATTCAAAAAATCGATTTCCGGTTGACGGTTGGACCGGTCTGACCGGCTGGTTCCACCAGTTCACGGCAGTTCAACAAGCTAGTGTTTTTAGGGGTGAACCGGATCGGACTGCCTGCCAATTCGCGGTTGAACCGGTCGAACCGGCCGGTCCGTTCGGTTTTTAAAACACTGGTATTTATATATTGAATTGTAATGTAGGCGTAGCACTACTGTTTTGTCAACATAAATAGTGAATTTGAGCAGAAAATTTAACATCGCTATTTAGTGCATTTTTAAATATGTCTATAAGTAGAGATGCTGTGTAAACTAGTGACATTAAATAAATAGTGAATTTGGACAGAAAATTAAACATCGGCTATCTACTATTTAGCATGTTTTAAAATATATCTATAAGTAGAGATGTTGTGTAAGCTAGTGACATTTAATCAAACTATTATTTATTGTTTGATTTGGTTTGACTTTGACTTAGGTCAAGTAAAACATTGCTATATGAAGAGGCAATCGAATTAATTTATAGTAATCTTATTAAGAGAAAAGGTTAATTTTGGTCCTAAACATATGACCGAAATACGAATTTGGTCCAAAACATTCACTTTTGGAAAAACAGGTCCATAACATATGAAATTCGTGTCATTTACGTCCATTTTTTACGGTGATGTCAATTTTTAATGGTCAACCATCGATTAGCACAATTTTGACCCAATTAAGCTTAATCTTGGATTATTAGAGCACTCCCAATGCTCTCCCTAAAAACTCCCTTATTTCTCCCTAACTCCTGCCACATCAGCACCAAAATTTATCCCCAGTTTTTAGCCAACTTTTAGCCAACTGCTCCAATGGTTTCTCCCTAACTCAACATTTCATTTTTACATCATTACTAATTTAATTGTTTTATTTTTGTATATAATAAAGCTAGCTAATTTATAAGACAAGACAAATAATAGTAATAAAGTTCGTTGTATTAAACACGAGTAAAAAATTACAACGACGAAAATTTAAAAAAAAATAGGGGGGAAATTATTTTAAATTAATTATTAAATTTTAAATTTATAGGGGGGGAAATTAAAAAAAAAAAAAAAAAACTATTTTTATCGCCGGATTATCGCCCACAGTGGTCGGCGATAATCCGGCGAATTTTCGGGATTCGGCGTTAATTCTACCGAATTAACGCCGGATTATCGCCGATTCCTCCCCATAGCCGGCGAATTTTCGGCGATAAAACGCTGGATTTAACGCCGAGTGCATTGGGAGTGCTCTTAGGCATCTAATTATTTTGCTAATTAAATGGATTTAAATTCTTTTTCAATTCCTTTAGCATTTTTAATCGTCTCCTAATTCTCCAACTATCTTATCTCTCTTCTCGCCGTTCTACACAAAAATACCCTAGCTACGAATCCGGCCAAGAAAGTGAAGGGCGGTCGGAGCCCGATCCTGTCGGATACCATTCTCCTCTTCCGAAGCAAATGGAACAAGGTCCGTTGGCAAACCCTAATGCCGACGCAGAAATCGAGCTTTCTCCAATTCCAGAAGTCGAGTCCGACGACAAAGTACTCCCTGATAAAAGAAGACGATGCAAGGAGGATGATGAAAAACCCTAGTTTTTCCGACTGTGGAGCTCCGCCGTTCAATTTTCCAGAAATAACGATGATTCTGAGAGGCGGACTAAGCTCCGACACGACCTTCCGCTTCCGCCGCCTCAGAAACCGAAAGGGAATGGAGGTGTGTTGGTTGGTGGTGGGGAACAAGAGGTTTGGTTGTAGGGAACCAGACGACAAGACCTTTTGCTATATCTGTAAATGTTTAGGACTAAGATGGTTCATTTGCTAAATATATTTGACCTGTTTGGTAATTATAAAATAATTAGATGCCTAATAATCCAATATTAAGCTTAATTGGGTCAAAATTGTGCTAATCGATGGTTGACCGTTAAAAATTGACGGCACCGTAAAAAACGGACGTAAACGACACGAATTTCGTATGTTATGGACCTGTTTTTCAAAAAGTGAATGTTTTGGACCAAATTTGTATTTCGGTCATATGTTTAGGACCAAAATTGACCTTTACTCTCTTATTTATTACTACAATACTATATATTTATACAGGGATGTAATCAAATGCAAAATCTAAATATTGTATAAACTCCAAATTATAATTTGGACTGCTAGAAAAGTCTTTTTGTGTACCAACATTTCTCATGTTTAAATCCAAAGACTTAGTATTACTCCATAGTATTACTCCATGAAGACGAATATGGCAACCTAACATGCTTAATTAGGACTTCAAATATATGCTTAAAGCACAAGTCGAGCTTGTCAAAACATTTTCATGCAATTGCTTCAACGAATCAAAGAAATGAGTACGGCAATGGACATATTGCAATCTCAACCCATTTCTCACAATATAATTTACAAGAGATCCAATAGTGATAAAAACCTTCACATATTGCCATAGATCATGTCAACACCATTTAAAGGCTTAGTCATGGTACAATAGAAAAATAGCATTGACCAATGCATAAATCAACAACAATTATATTTCTTTTAGTCCTAATCTCCTCAACAACAATTTCAATACGTTCAAATCCATAAACAACATTTGTTCAATTAAAGTTTGTTTAAAATGCACATTAAAATTAAATAGATCTGTCATACTTCAACACGCTATATTATATTTACACTCTTGATATATTTGTCAAGGAGCAAATAAGAATTTCTCAAAATTTTCTATTACCAGGAGTAGTCCATGACTCTATTAAATATAAGTAGTGTAGTTTATCGTTATAAATGTCTTTAATATGTGTTTCTTTAATAATTTAATTATCAAATTCAGATTCTGACCTCAGCAAATAAAAGTTAGTACTAATTTTATTCACTATATACACTCTAGAAAACAAATTTAGTTTTTTTTTTATTTTTTTATTTTTTTATAAATAGGTGTACTCCTATATTTCGTTGAAATCGACTATGCTGGAAATCGATGGTTCAGTTTGGTTAAAAAAGGAGAGGATGTCTGCAGACACGGTGGCGGGTGGTCCATTTATAATTTGTCAAACACAAATATATGTTTAAAATTATCTTAAAAGTGCCATTTAACATATATTCAAAAAAAGTTAAAAACTACATTTCCTTATAATTTTCATTTTGAGACGTTACTAATGAGACAAAATGTTTTCTAAAAGGTTTTTAAAAATATTTTAAATTTTATATTTTATGATACTGTATTCATTGTTATTAGGAAAATCTAAATTTGTACTCCCGAGTGAATGTTCTAAACAAATATAATATTACTGTTTGTTTGAGACCGATTGTGTAATTATATTGCAAAAGAAAAACAATATTAAAATATTTATAAGGGTAAAAAAGAGATAATTATCATATTTGAAAGAAATACATTTGGTTCCCATTTGAATACAAAATTTTGTTAGTACCCCTTTTTAATACAGGCATTATACCTTTTAACCCGTGAAAGGCGATTTATGGATTTCAATCTACTCTTCCTCAACGATAGATACGACTCCTACTCCATAAGATAAATCCAACTATTATGCATGTTTGAAATAGGACCGATAATTTTCAGCACGACACGAATCCATATGAAATTAATAGGTTTAGGTCAAAGTTTATTGGATTCGTGTCCTTATCGGGTCAACCCAGTAAGAACATGGAAATTTCGTGTTGTGTTTGTATCTTGTTCGTGTCAGGTATGTGTTACCCGTTAAAATATAATATTATAATATTATTAATTTTTAGTATTTTAAAAATGATATACTCCCTCCATCCGCCATTAGGAGTCTCATATCTTGGCAGCACAGGTTTTAAGAAATGTTAAGAAAAATGGGTAAAAAAAGGTTAGTGAAATAGGGGTCCTACTTATGTATAATAGTTTTAAATAAAATATGAGTGGAATGAGTTAGTGGAAGGTGAGACCATATTACCATTTATGGTAAAAGTGAATAGAGACTCCTACTCGCGGACGGACTAAAATAGAAAAACGAGACTCCTATTCATGGCCGGAGGGAGTATTTTTTTTGTTGGACTTGGATTTTGTTTCTAGATGATGTTATTGTTCATCAGATCAGATTGTGTAATCAGATCTAGATTTTTAGTTAGGCTCTTAATGATCAAATTCAAAGGTTTTGTAACTTTTGTTAATCAAGAACAGTTGTTATCAGGTTCTTATCGTGCTATCAGGTCGTGTCTTTTTTTTTTTTGTGCTATCAGGTCGTGTTGTTATAGTGTCGTGTCATGTTTTTGTTGTTAACGTGTCGTGTTGACCCAAAGTGGATCTTTTCAGGTTCGTGTCGTGTTCGGGTTTGAGGGTAGCAGGTCGGGTTCATGTTTGGATTTAGGGTATGTTTGTTTTACATGGTTTTAGAGGGTGGTTTTGTATGAATATGATCATATTTTGTCTATTATTGGGCGTGTTTATATCTATATTTCTATTATGTTGGTATGTTGACCATTTTGTTAAGAATGTGTAGGAAAAAGGTACAAAATATGTGGATGTGCAACAGTCTTGGTTTGAGACATTTTTATTAGAGATTTTGAAGTCCAATCAGCCTCTAATGCATATCAATCTCTTCGTCTTCGAAAGAGCTTCGCGTGTGTATCTCGCACACCTCAATCGGAGTTCGGTAGAAGAAGTTATGGCCATTATAAGAACACTGCGCATTCTAGAAACTTTCACGCGGCCGGGTGAATTATTACCCTGTAAATTCACCTGGCCTGGTCCGACGATTCTGCGCTGAAAAGGTCAGAAACTGGTCGAAAATCATCACCCGACCGGCTGATTTTTACCCTTTATAATACCACCCGGCCGGGTACGTTGTTTTGGGCGTATTCTTTTGCCAAAAATGCGATTTTTTATGGCAGAAAAATAAGAAAAAGGCTAGGGTTCATTCATTCTACCTTACCGCCTCCAACACTCACACACACCCCCAATAACACTTTGAGACAGAGAATTGAAGATTGAAGACTTCCAATCGGAATATTGTAGTTGCCATTCCGTAGATTCATTCTCATAGGAGTATCTTAATCTCTTCTTCATGCATTTCGTAGAATATCTTGTTTCAAAACATGGTTTTTATGAAGAATATGAGTAGCTAAACATTTTTTGTAGAATTCTTGGTGATGATGCACTAATTTCATAGTTTTTATTCAATTAATTTTGTTTTTGCCTTGCTCTTGTAGTTATTTGATTATTCTTGGGTTTATTCCTTTCAATTGCTTGATCACCACTTGATTGTGTAGGATTAATTAGATTAATCGGGAGATGAAATAATTAATCTGGAAATAAGAATAATTCACACCTTAATACAATAGAACTCGGGAGAGTTGAGGTTTTGAGTGAGGTCTTTGACCTAATCGAGCTTTTGGGAGTTAGGGGTTTAGGATTAGAAGGGGACTTCAATCCTAGCACCTAATCTACAAGTTTCTCACCTCGGGAGGGGGTTTAATCTATAATTGCGGTCGACTTAATAACTCTAGAGACACCAAAAGGTAACGCAATTTGATTGGATAAGAGCTTGGAATTGTGCATCGGATCCTTGAGTTCTACAATTTTCTCCATATTATCTCTTCACTTCGTGTTTACTTGTTCTTATTTGATTACTTGCTTTTCATATGCTTTTATTAGTGTTAGAACAAACCAAACTCTTTCTAAGTGTCTAGATAGTAGTTAATATTTGTTCGTGGTAGTTAAGTTGATTCCAATTTGTCTCTATGGGATACGATACTCTTGCTTGCTAATTGCTACACTAGCCCCGTACACTTGCTGGTATTACTTGTGTTAAAATAAGCTGAGTCAGTATTCTTAACTGGTCGTGTTCGTGTTTGTCCCACCACCTACCATATGGAGGGAGCGAATGATAGAGAGATAAGAAAAACTTATGTTATTGAAATGTACCTGCCTCAGATGATTACTCACATGCGTACACATTGCATTTGCTTACTAAATTGAATCTCTATTCAGTAAAAATTTGCACAAAGATTGTAATGATACTTATTTGACCTCCTCATAGTCCCTCCATTTTTTAAAAATAGAAATATTTAAAACGCCACAAGTTTTAATGCACAATTTAGTAAAGTAGGAGAGATGGAGAGAGAAAATTGGTAAACTAAGAGAGAATTTTTTTTTGATAAAGTAAGAGAGATGAAGAGAAAAAAGTAATGAAATTAATGTTAGTAGATTATGAGGTCTACTTTATTAGTGGTATAAGTGGTAAATAAATTGATTTATATGGGTCGTAAAGATTTCCTAAAATAGAAAGTTTGAAAGTTGCTATTTTTAAGGAACGTACTAAAATGAAAGAGTTGCTATATTTTAAAAAGACGGATGGAGTATCATGTAACTTTAGATTGCAGGATATGCAGTGTGAATTTCTATCAGTTTTTCCCTTTAATTCGAATAAAATCAAGGACCTAGAATTAGACTATAGAACATGCAATGAGAATTTCTATCAGTTTTCCCTTTAATTAAACTACATTGTGGCTATTTTTCCAAGAACCCTTTCTCCCCCTTATTGTGCTCTCCACTAAGCATAACTACCCCCAGTTGGCAGCCGAAAGAACATCAATAACTTTTTTTAATCCAACAACAATAAAAACTCTCGGAAACGAGCAAACAGAGGTCCTTTTCAACGAAGTAAAGCCCGAGCTAATAATGCAAGAAGATAAAGTAGCAGTGAAGACATAAAAACACACTAATATCGAAAATAGCATTCCTACCAAGACTCAGTATTATCGATTGTGGAGGAAGCATCAGAGAAATCGACCAGAACAACAGTGTGGTCGGAGCAGTAGAGGTCCTTGGAGGTGACATCAAGCGTGGCGTCGTTAATGCACTTTGCTCTCGACGGAGCAGTACTCGCACTTGCCATCGCCGTCTGATACGGATACAACTACTTCACCAACGAGGGATGTGACGAGGGTAGAAGAGACAGCGGAGTCGCCGGAAAGCGAAGACTCCGAGGAGGACGTGAGCATGGAAGAGGGAGACGTGGGAAAGAGCCCGACCGTCCATCGAGGCAAAGAAGACCGCCGGCGTGGTTTAAAGATTATGTCTCTCACTAGATTAGTAGTTTCGATTATTTTTATTATTTTCTTTTTGTTGGAATTATCTATTTTTGGAACTATTGAGTCGAGCAATTTATAAGCTCCGTTTCGGGTTTTCTTGTTGGTTCTTTCCCGGAATGATCGAGTCGAACCAAACCTAGGGTCCTTAGTATAAATAGGAATTCTGTACATTGAAACCGCTAAGAATCAATACAACAGAATTTTCCTAATTTTTGTTATTTACTTTTCACGCAAGTTTCTTTCTCTCAACCCTAGAGAGAAGGAACGTCACCGCAGTCCGGCGAAATCTCCCCTGTTCCGGTCTGATACGGGGCTCCCTCGTATCAACTGGTGCTTTCACCGGTTCTCTTCCTTCCGTGGACCATGACCATCACTACTTCGGGTGCCAATCGCACCGCGACGATCGCCGGGACTACTTCACCGCCATCGACAGGGGTGATCACAGACCCCGCGGTGTCTGCTCTTTCTTCCCAAGTCGTGCAACTCACGGCTATGGTTAACGAGATGCAATCACGATGGGTTGCTTCGGATTCCAGAGCTACTGACGTAACTTTTGGGGGCGGAACTGCCGTTTTCACCGGCGTTCTCCCCACTGAAGACGGGCTCCATGCCCATGTTCACGTTTACTCCAACGCCGACCGTGGGTATCCCCACCCAGGCCCTGTCCTTGCCGCCGTTCTCGTTGGGGCCTTCCCAAACCCTAGGCCCACAAATCCAAGATACCGGGGGCTCAATACCGATATCGACCAGATTCTCCCAGCCGATTCCTCAGTTATGGCAGTCTTGCCAACCGGAACAACGATCGATGGATCGCCTTCCGATTTCTCGCCCTCAGATGGTGAGTGCATCGTCTTGTTGGGGCCCGCAGGGGCCAATACCTACGTTCGGATCCTTTCAGCCAGATCAGCAACGTCCCAAAATCAAGATGGACCCCCCACGTTTTGATGGTACGGAGGTCAACAACTGGATTCGAGGAGTCCAGTTCTATTTCGATCATGTGGGCACACCGGAGGCCCAGCGGCTGCATTATACCATTATGCTATTCGAGCCGAGTGTAGCAGATTGGATTTGGAACTACTGCTCTAGTCATGAATATGTGACATGGTCGGAGTTCTTGGATGACGTGCGAAGGCGGTTTGACCCTCACTGCTATGTCAGCCTATGGGGCTCCTAAAGAAACTCCAACAGTCAGGTACGGTTTCGGAATATCAATTGGCTTTTGAAAAATTACAAACTAAGATTATTGGCGTCCCTGACCACGTATTCCTTGACTTGTATGTTGCCGGGTTGAAACAACCAATCCAAGATGAGGTCCTACTTCACCGGCCCGCTTCATTGGCGGCAGCTTTCGCTCTTGCCTTACAGATCGCGTCTTGCAGAACAGAGACGCCACAGCCACTACCATCTTTCGCCCGGAGACAGTGGCAGCAGAGAGATAGCCGCGGGCCCAGCCAAGGGACCCCACAAGTAACCACCAGCCAGGCATCGCCGGCTCCGGTCATTCGTTCGGCGTCTTCTATACCACACCCGCAGGGGACCGCTTCCACCCCAATCATCCGTCTGTTAGCAGCGGAGAAGGCGGAGAAGAGGAGGCTCCAACTTTGTTTTTACTGCCCCGAGAAATGGGTCGCTGGGCATGTGTGTAAACACCGTTTTTTGGCTTATGTGGGGGTTTGTGAGGATGAGGATGACCCGGTGGAGATTCGGGACGAGCCGATTGAGGATGAGGTGATCACCTCGGACCTATCACATCTATTGACTATGGAAGGCAAGCGCCAATCCAAATCGCTCACTCTGTCGGGCACGATCGACTCTGAACCTGTGGAGGTTCTCATTGATACCGGAAGCTCGCATGATTTTTTGCACCCCCAGGTCGCGGAGAAGCTGTGCCTCCCGCTCACGGCCATCCGGCCATTCAGAGTGTATGTAGGAAATGGAGCTTCATTGTTGTGCTCCCATATGTGTAAAGGCGCTCGCCTGACGATGTAGGGGACTATGTTTTCGATCGATTCGCACATTCTGCCGATCCACGACCCGGATGTCATATTGGGTATGGAGTGGTTGGAGTCCCTGGGCCGGGTGACCACCGATTTTCCGGCTAAATCAATGGAGTTCATGAAGGATGACAAGCTGATTATCCTGTCAGGCGTGCAGCCCTCCCCAGCACCGCTATCCTTAAATTCTTTCGCATCCTTGATGTCGCACTCGTCCATGTTCGAGCTTTACGAGGTGATTCAGACAACCGCAGTGGCTGCCGCCGAACCGCCAACCGCGGAAATTGAGTTTCCCACCGACCTTCCCCCAGCGATTGGCGATGTTCTCGCCCGACACCATGCTGTTTTTCGGATGCCAAGCGGATTACCTCCGGCACGTCAGTTTGATCACCGCATTCATCTATTGCCCAATGTTAAGCCGGTGAACGTGCGTCCCTATCGGTATCCATATTTCCAGAAAAACGAAATTGAGCGCCAAGTTAAAGATATGCTGGATCAGGGCGTTATTCAACATAGCCATAGCCCTTTTTCTTCCCCGGTGTTATTGGTTCGGAAGAAGGACGGCACGTTTTGGTTTTGTATAGACTATCGGGCTTTGAACAAGGCCACGGTCCCTGATCATTTTCCGATCCCGACGGCTGATGAGCTTTTTGATGAATTGGGAGCGGCCAGGTTTTTCACCAAATTGGACCTTCGATCCGGGTATCATCAAATCCGAATGCATGAGTCTGGCGCTTACAAAACGGCGTTCCGAACACATGACGACCATTTTGAATTTCTTGTGATTCCATTTGGCCTGACGAACGCCCCGTCGACGTTCCAATCAGCAATGAATTGCATATTTCAGCCCCTCTTGCGGAAGTCGGTGATTGTTTTTTTTGATGATATCTTAGTCTACAGTCCCACTGTGGATTCTCACATCACCCACCTCGATGAAGTCCTATCTATTTTGGCGGAGCACCACTTCTTTGTAAAGCTTTCCAAGTGTTCATTCTGCAGTACAGCGGTGGACTATTTGGGTCATTTGGTAACAGCGGGGCAACTCAAGGCCGACCTGGCGAAGATAGCGGCAATGGTCGATTGGCCTCCACCCTCCACTATCTGCCAACTCCGTGGGTTTTTGGGTCTGACGGGCTACTATCGGCGATTTATTGCGCACTACGCAGTTATCGCCGCGCCTCTCACCGACCTTCTTAAGAAGGATTCCTTCGCATGGTCGCCAGCTGCTGCGGACAGCTTCGAGTCTTTGAAGAGAGCCATGACTACCGCACCGGTTCTTTACTTGCCAGATTTCTCTCAACAATTTTACTTGGAAACTGATGCGTCTGATTTTGGGATTGGTGCAGTCCTCATGCAAAACGGGCACCCTTTGGCTTTCTTCAGCAAGAAGCTTGGGCCTCAGCGTCGGAGCGCTTCGACCTACCACAAAGAACTGTATGCAATTGTGGAGGCGATCCAGAAGTGGCGTCAGTATTTGTTAGGCAGGGAATTTATCATTCGGAGCGACCAAAAGAGTTTGCGGGAGTTGCTGCAACAAGTTATCCAAACGCCAGAGCAGCATCTCTATGTTCGCAAGTTGATGGGATACAAGTTTTCGATAGAGTACAAAGCAGGAGCAGCCAACAAGGGGGCGAATGCGCTCTCGCGCCGCGACGAGGATGTCGGGACGGACGCTGCACTTCTTACAGCTTTGGCACATCCTATACCGGACCTTTTGAATTTGTTGAGGGAGGAGACGACCGATGCCCCGGAATTGCGCGCCTTGAGGGGGCAGATTGAGGCGGGGACGGCGGATTCAAAGTTTTGCCTTGCCGATGGGTTGATTTATTGGGGTCGTAGGATTATGGTGAGCAAGGATTCCCCTCTACGAGACTCGCTGTTACATGAGCATCATAGCACTCCGTTGGCGGGTCACCCGGGTTTTGAGAGAACGCTCCGCCGATTGGCAGCGTCTTTTCATTGGCCGAATATGAGACGTGATGTGAAGGCCTTTGTGGCCTCCGTGCATCACCTGCCAGACTACAAAATACTTGACGCAGAAGCCGGCAGGTTTATTACAGCCACTTCCAATCCCCACACAGGTATGGGAGGATGTATCGATGGATTTCATTGTGGGGTTGCCATCTTCGCGCGGCTACACTACGATCATGGTGGCTGTGGATCGCTTGTCAAAATATGCCCACTTTGCGCCCCTACCGGCGTGTTTCGACGCTCTTCGGGTTGCTCGTTTATTCATTGAGACCGTTGTGAAACACCATGGTTTGAGGAAGGTAATTCCAGAGCATTTTCCGTCCCTCCTTGAGGACAAGGAGGCTCTTATCGGGGAGGGGGTTGATACGGATACAACTACTTCACCAACGAGGGATGCGACGAGGGTAGAAGAGACAGCGGAGTCGCCGGAAAGCGAAGACTCCGAGGAGGACGTGAGCATGGAAGAGGGAGACGTGGGAAAAGAGCCCGGCCGTCCATCGAGGCAAAGAAGACCGCCGGCGTGGTTTAAAGATTATGTCTCTCATTAGATTAGTGGTTTTGATTATTTTTATTATTATTCTTTTTGTTGGAATTATCTATTTTTGGAACTTTTGAGTCGAGCAATTTATAAGCTCCGTTTCGGGTTTTCTTGTTGGTTCTTTCCCGGAATGATCGAGTCGAACCAAACCTAGGGTCCTTAGTATAAATAGGAATTATGTACATTGAAACTGCTAAGAATCAATACAACAAAATTTTCCTAATTTTTGTTATTTACTTTTCACGCAAGTTTCTTTCTCTCAACCCTAGAGAGAAGGAACGTCGCCGCAGTCCGGCGAATTCTCCCCTGTTCCGGCCTGATACGGGGCTCCCTCGTATCACCGTCGCGGGAGAAGCGCATGGCCATGGCGCGGTCGTTGATGAGAGGGACGAGGCCAAGGCAGTGGGCAATGAATTCGTCGTTCAAGATGGAAGAATTGACCTCGATTTCCACCAAATCTATAACGATGGTGGGGACGTTGGAATAGTGACGGAACTAGAAATTTAAAGAAGTCGGGGCTAAAATTTAATGAAAGTGTAGCACAACGTTCTATTTATATGCGAAAGAGGCTAGTCTTATCCCGACGTATCCAAGATTATATTCGAAGTAGATATTAGTTAATTTCATACGAACATAAATATATATGAATTATACGGATATACACAATTCAAAGTCTCATTTATTTACTATTTTTTTTTATTATAGGTAGTGGACTCCACACTCTACTAAATTCTTATGCTCATGTTCTCGTTGGTGCTCAGGATAACCATGTGGCTGGGTTGTTTATTTACTCACTCTTTTACAGTTGCTTCTCATTTCTTACTCTGTTCTTGTAGGATGGTATTACATCTTTGCTCTTATTTTTTTTGTGTGATAAGGTTGCCATGGTCTGTGGATTCCTGCGGTCTATTTTCTTTCTATATGGCTATGACTGTTCAAGATGATATTTTTTGGCGAATTTTTAGATGTGGGCTCTTGAATTCCGGTGCTTTTTTTTGTGTTGGAATTTTGCCCTGAAGTAAAAAGTTTGTTTCTTTGTGCCAAGAAGTGTCCCCTCGATTCATTTGTGATGCTTAATTTTCTGAAATTGAGTGTGGGGGAGAGTAGTCTTGAAGATCGAATTGATTTGATTCTTGAAGATTGGAAGAAATTTAGGCTTCTAAGTCTTGAATTGGATCCAAAGATAACTACTTTACACCTTGTTTGAGTTAGGTTTCTTGGTTGAGGGAAACTTCCAAGTCTGCAACTCACAACCACCTTATAGCTTGATTTTAAAACACAATATAAAAATGGTGTCTTGATTCTGTAGTATTAGTTTTTTTGTACAACCTTTCTTATATTTTATCCCCTAAATCACAGGAAAAGAATCTATATATATATATATATATATATACACGGAGGAAGGTGAGGATTCAAGAAAATGGGATGAATTACTAACTGATGCACTAGGCCTAATATTCAAGAATCTCTCACTATGTGAGGTTCTAACAGTTGTTGTTCCAGGAGTTTGCAAATCATGGGGACGAGCAGCCACGGGGCCTTACTGCTGGCAAGAGATCGACGTTGAGGAATGGAGTCGAAATAGGAAGCCGGAGGTCGTGGATAGAATGCTCCGATTGCTAATAGCAAGAAGCCGTGGCTCTCTCCAAAAGCTCACTGTCTCTGGCCTCTCCTTGGACAAAACCCTTTTGTTCATAGCAATCAGTAAGTATTTAAGAATGTTTAGTTTAGTTTAGTTTTTCGACTCTTCGTTGCGTAATTCGTACGATTTTGGTTGCAAGTGGTCGATCTCTGTGAAGTTTGAGACTGCTGCGAAATACACGACGCAGTAGTGGGGAAGGCTGCTGCAATGCTGTGTGTACACAAACGACCGACATATGAGGAGTGGTGAAAGAGATACAACTATACCAGACGGACTTCCATTGCATGTGAGCTTTCGCTTTCCCTTCGAAGCCATTGAAACAACTTCAGTCGGAGGATGCTATTCAGCATGGATTTGCAATGAAAGCAAAGGATGGTGCAAGTGCTTATATGAAGGGAAAGGGGAGAAGTTGGCGCCAATGCGAGAAGATTTCCGCGCCAAGCTAAAGATTTGCAAAGACGACGGAGGATAAAGGGGACATTACATCTTAAAAGGTGGGGGCATTTTTGTATTCACAGGGCATAATATAACTATCCACTGTAATGACTAACCCTACCAAACAATGGATTAAGTTACAAAAAATTTCTACCAAACGCCGCAATGTTAGCTATTTAAAATTCTGGGAAAACCCATTATATGAGAAGTTAATAAAAGCCCTGCATTTCTACCAAACGAACCCTTAAAGTATTAATTTATATATAAACTTAATACTAATAAATTATTCCCACCGTCCCATAATAGATGTCACATTTTATTTTTTTGGAAAAATCCTCCTCTCACATTAATGTAGATATACTATTTTCTCTTTCCACCTAACACACAAAATAACATTACCTAAAATTCCGTGTCAATCTCCAAGTGTGTCATCTATTATAAAACGGAAGGAGTACTATATAATACAAGAAATTTATATTAAAAAGCAAAATTTTGAGTAATTAAAAAGATTTTTTCCCTTAAAATCTTAAGAAATAGTAATAAAAGAGTAATATATACATTAAGAATTAGTGTAAATGTATAAAATATGAATGATATTATTAAATTCCTAATAAAATGAATTCCAATTACCCAATCCATTTTTACGGATTCGAATTCTGCCTCCTTTCTAACTCCTAATTCTTTCTCTCTTTCTCGTGCCCCAATTCCTCTTTCTCCCCCCATTCTTCCACCGCCTCAACGACTTCGATCCCTTTGTAAAATGGCGGACGGCACCGGCCAAGCCCCTGCTGGAGCGGGGGCTTGGCCTTAGCTGGTTCCGTCAGCGGTCTCACAATATCATAGTACTGTTTTTTCATTTTAGTTTTTTCCTATAAATAGTAGTAGGGTCTATATTCCACTATGTTATTCCACTCACATTTCATTTGTAACTAATATACATAAGTGAGATCTGTATTTCACAAACTTTTTCTCCATTTTTTTTAACATTTTTTAAAACCCATGACAAAAAAATTGAAATTCTTAATCATGGACGGAAGAAATAATACTATTTATTATAGTTATTATTACTATATGGTATAAAATAATAAAAATAATATTTGTTATAGGATATCAAATTTAAATGTAGGCTAAGCATAAAACTAAATACAAAAAACTTATAGTCATTACAAAAACTAATTATTTTTTATTTTGTAGGCTAAACATAAAATGAAAATAAGAAAGAAAAGAAAAGAAGTTAGGAGGGAGCATTTTCCCGTCGCGCCAAGCTCTGGTGCTTTAATCTGTTTCTACATATATAAGAAGGTAAATCTTCAAATTGGGTATACTTCATTAATCAGCAACAGATTGATTGATTACACACAAAATTAATCTCCAATCTTAGCTAGAGCATTGTTTATTGAAGAAAGGATTTGAAGATGAGCAAGAGAAGGATGAGCTTCGATAAAGAGGAGGCTTCAAATTCAAGAGAGAGAAAGAACGCAAGAATGAGAAGAAACCCCAATAAACAAGCCCCAATTCCAGCAGATCCTAATCCAGAAGTCCCAATGCCAGCGCAAGATTTGTTATTCCAAAAGACGCTTACATTTTCAGATGAAACGAGCAACGCGTTGATTATCACCGGAGGGTACAGAGCAACGTTGATGGCGTTTCTAACTGATGCAGAGAGAAAAAAGGTGCAAGAAATAGGTGTTGGTCTGATGGTTCCTACGAGAGTTGCAGATGCTAGATATGAATTGGAATTAAAGAGAAATTCGTCGACATATTTCAACGGATGATGGTCGTCTATACAAATCTAGATGTCTCACAAAGGACCACAATCAATCAATTGAGGTGTTTGAGTTGAAGATGAATGATGATCCTTCTTTTTCGTGGCTCTTGAGGTACAATGAAACAATCTCTCAGTATGAACCTAGCTTTACTTTTCAATTGAGATTCATCAACGTGCAGTGTAGTGTTCTATACGTGCAAGAAGATCAGTGTCTACAATTTCCTCGACAAAAGCTGTAAGCTGCTCGTTGATTTGGCGGGCCAACCATTCAACATGAATTTTAAAAATAAGCGTCCTTGGTTTAAAATGTATGAATTTATTGAATGCTTAGCCGTGGTTTGATTGATGCAACTTACACTACAGCTCTATGCTGAAGATCTTTGGTTAGTTGTTTGCTAAGTTATGTCTTGATACAACATTTTGTATTTTCTTATGTTGTGTTTATGAACAATCTTTATTTAAGCTAGGGGTCGATTAGTCCTAAATCTTAAAGTTAGATGTCAAGATTCCACTGCAAGATCAGTGCCAAGATTGTAGAGTGATTGCTCTGTGATGATTGATGCAATAGTCTGCAGCCACTTAGACATTATTTAGTATACCTTTGTGATTCTCTGCGATGTTTTTGTTTCAAATAATGGCTGTAATAAACCTTGTTCAATGCATTTTTGCCGCTTTGTTTGTAGCCAAAATCTCTGCAGGAACCAGCAAAAAAGCATAGCATTTTCCTCACAACAATATTCTAGTCACATCATAGCTAATGAAGTGTAAAAATTAACATCATATGAACTGAAATTTCACCAAGATGCTCTGTCAAATCAAAAGTGAAAAATTATTGTCACCAATAGCCGGTTGTCACCGACCATCTAGGGGTCGGTGGCGAGTGTAAACAAAGTCACCGGGAAATCAGTTCAGGGTTTCGGGTACCGCGAGGCCGGTGAGTTCCGATTGAACCTCAATATTATCAAGAACTAATCTGTTTCTCAAATTAGAATCCCTTATCAATTTCATTTCTTTCATACTCCTTAAATTGTAGCACAAATGTCATGTTACTATTTCCATTGATAAATGATGATCTGTTTACCCTATTTGGGCTTAATTTGTTGAAGCTTTACTATCAATTTCTAGATCAAGAATGGTAAATAAACTCAAACCGCAACTCGCTTTTCTTTCAGAAACTAATTAATTAGGAACTTGCTATTGTGCTGTGTTCTCGATATGATAAAAAAAAATCGTTCAATTTTAGTTAGGGGCATACATGGATATTTTAATTTTTTTTTAGGTTTATATCAACACTTCTATTTTATCAAAATAGTCATTTTGAAGAGTTTTCGAGATGTTTTCCTTTTTCTTTTCTTGAATATTAAATTTTGCTGCCTCCGTCCTATAAAAATATGGGCAATGACTATAATACAAGAATTAAGATAAACTTGGTGAAGTAAGAGAGAAGGAAAGAATTGTATGGTAAAATAGTGGATAATGAGACCTACATTATTAAATTTATATAACTTTCCAAAAATGAAATGCATATATATATATATATTTGTGGGATGGACAAAAATGGAAAAAATTTTATGGGACGGATGAAGTATTAATTTTAGTAAGAGCGAATTATTTTACTCAGCACTACCAAGAATTTGTAAAATACTACCCCCTCCATTCCATAGTAGTGGATGCATTTTTTTCAGCACGGAAATTAAGAAATATGTGTATAGTGTATTACCCCAACGTAAAAAGATAATAAAGTAGGAGAGAAGAAAAAGTACAGATGATAAAATAAAAGAAAGGGAAAAAAAAGTGAGAAGAAATGTGTTGATTTTTACTAAAATGGGAAATGACTCCACTATTATGGAACGTACCAAAGTAGCAAAATAACTCCACTACTATGGAACGAAGGAAGTAGTACTATTTATTAATCCAAAATATTTTTAGCTATATATTACCTCGATTCAAATAAAGACTCGTAAATATTTATAGTAGTTATTTTTATTATATATATAGTGACCTATTACGATGTTACAATAATAGTATATACTCCCTCCGTCCGCTATTAGGAGTTCTGGTTTATCATTTTATTCCGTTCGCCATTAGGAGTCCCGGTTCACTTTTACTATAAATGGTAGGTACACATCACTTTCCACTAACTCATTCCACTCACATTCTATTACTCCTTCCGTCCCAAGGTATTAGACCAACTTTCCCTTTTGGGATGTCCCAACATATTAGACTCATTTCCTTTTTTAGCAAAAAACATCTATCTTATTTTATTCTCCACCTACTTTTTTCTCTCTTTTCTCCCCTACTTTTTCCCTCTCTCATACTTTACTCTCTCCACTTTAACTATTTAAATATCAATTCCTTAAATCATGTGCCCAAAAGAAGTGAGTCTAATACTCCGGGACGGAAGGAGTATAAAACTAATATATAAAAATAGGCTCCACATTCCACTATCTTTTCTCACTCGCTTTTCTTCATATTTCTTAAAACTTGTACCGAACTCAAATGTGACTTCTAGTGACGAACGGAGGGAGTATTTATTTGGTGTTTGAGAACACGCACCATATATCCTCTACTTCAGTCATGTGCTTATTAGTGTGAAAATCACCATTTCTATAGATCAAAACTCATAAACTAACGATAAAGCAAATTTTAAATTAGACACTTTTTGTGGAGAAGTTTGTACTTTTTTTTCCGTCCGTCCGTCCGTTTCAGCAGCAAGGACGAGCTCGTCCGCCGCTGGGAGCCGTCCGTCTGTGCCAGCGGCACGGCGCTGCTCTTAGCTAAGAGCACGTCCGTGCCGCTGAGCACCATTACGTGGCAGCTTCTGATTGGCTAACGGCATAGCCCTTGGCAAATTCGATTTATTTATTTATTTATTAAAAATTTTGAAATTTATTTAAAAAAATGTTTTTAAATAAAAAAAAATATTTTTCCACTTCCCAAAAAATTATATCCGTTTTCTACCCACTTTTAATTTATTTTTCAATTTTTTTTCCCAAAATTCACATTTTCATCTATAAATACCCCCACTTCAACAAAAAAAAAATCACATTCTCATCTATTCTATCATCTACATTCTCTCATCTTTTTTGTCATATTCTCTCATCTAAATTCCCACCACACTACACAATGTCCGGCTCCGGCGATCACCCTTCCGGCAATCGCGGTTGGAACCATGATTGGTTCGACTCCGGCGAATTCCCTAGTCCGGAAACGCAATTTACGGCCCCTCCTCAAACCCAAGGTTCGCAAGCTCCGGGTGGCTACCGTCCTTACGCGGCGGACGACCAAAATGCCGCCGGGTTCGGGTGGGCACCCGAACCAGGATCGGGAGGAGCGGCGGCTATACTCCTACTCCTACTCCTACTTACTCCTACTCCTACTCATCCTGTTCGTGGCACTCGCACCCCGTACACTCCAGGTGAGATGATGGCGATGTTCAAAGCCTACTTGGCAGTCTTCGAAGATCCGGAGGTTCGGCACGAACCAAACCGGGGAAACGTATTGGTGGTGCATCACTCGTCTTTACAATGAAACCCGGCCGGGGGAACCATCTATCGCAATGATAGTATGGTGCGCAATTGCCTATTCAGATGCAACAAGGCAATCGGGAAGTTCCAGGGGTATTACCTCCAGGAAGAGCGGTCGGCGGGGAGCGGCACGAGCGAGCTCGACATCATCACTGCCGCCTTAGCGACCTACCAACGCATGGAGTTCAAGTACCTCGATTGTTGGCGGGAGGGGAGCCTACATCCGAAGTATAAGGGCGGCGTAATAGCATCTTCCTCCAGCTCCTCCAGCAAACGGTCGAGGTCGGTAGCCCTATCCGACGGCGCCTCCGATGATGTGGCTACCCAGCTTGCCGGAACTAACTTGAGTAGCTCCAACGCTGGCCCGAGCAGTTCCCGCTGTCCGCAAGGAAGGAAGAAGGCAACTGCCACCCGCCGTCGCGCCCCGACTCCATCCGCCCCCGCTCCCGCTCCCTTTGTGCCTCCTCCACCCCCGAACAACACGTTGTGGACCCTCTTGGATCAACTCTATATGAACGATACATCTAAGATGACTCCGGAGCAACTTGCAACACATGAGCAAATGATCCGGGGTCTCAAGAGGCAATTGGGGTTAGAGGATTAGTCTTCCACGTGTGTAATTTTTAATTTGTAGGATTTTAATTATGTATTTTTTTATTTTCTAGGATTTTAATTATGTATTTTTTTATTTTCTAGGATTTTAATTATGTATTTTTATTTTTTAGTATTTTAATTATATAATTTTTATTTTTTAGGATTTTAATTATGTAATTTTTATTTTTTAATGTATTTTTATAATGTATAAATGTTTTTAATAATTGGAGTATTTAAATTATATAATAGAATGGTAAGACCCTTGAGCTTGTCCTTAGCTAAGAGCACAACACATCGTGCTCTTAGCTAAGGACAAAGAGTAAAAGTAGATTCAGACCTACTTTCGTACTTTTAGGTAAAAGCACAGATGGAGATACTTTAATGATTAACTTAAAAGCTAAGAGCACGGATGGAGATGCTATAATGATTAACCGAAATTTTGAGAGAGCTATTGAACATATCCATCTATTTTCGGATAGACATGGTTTAATATATAAGTTCCTATAGTAAAAATGCAATCCTATAAAGTATATAAAATAGTAGTATCATGATTCATGAGACAGATTCAATAATTTTAATACAAATAATTAACCGGTACAGAAGATTGTGGAAGATGGAAGCTGCCTCTACTAGTATCTAGTAGGGTGGATTTTAATGAGACCAAAATGAGCCACGGATATAATTCCTCTGTCCAATTAGAAATGAAACGTTTACTTTTTCACACATATTTTGAAAAAATAATAATAAATAGTAAAAGTAGAGAAAAAATAAAGTAAAAATGAAAATAATATAAAAGAGACTCTCCTCTACATTATTCTCTCTCTTACTTTATTTTTTCACCACTTTAGTTATTTATTATAACTTTTCTAAAACAAGTGCGCAAAAGTAAACGTTGCATTTTTAATGGGATGGAGGGAGAGAGTAGTTTAGTTTGATTACACAAGTAAACAAAACAACTAATGGGATATATCAATAATCCATTGTATTAATTTATTTATAGTACGACTCACTCACGAGCCAATTTGAAAGCGAAGACTCATCTGATTCCGGTCCGTCTATATCGAACCGGTATTAGTAACTTTGTACATTAAAACATTAGTTTTATTATAGACTATAATTCTCTGTCCTACGTTACTTGAGTCATTTCTTTTTTGCACTCGTTTTGAAAAAATAATAATAAATAGTTAAAGTGGAGAGAAAGAAAAGTAAAAGAGAGAAAAATGTAGAGAAAAGTCTTAACTATAGTATTCTCTTTTTTACTTTATTTTTTCTCCACTTTAACTATTTATTATTATTTTTTTTAAAACGAGTGCGAAAGAGAAGTGACTCAAGTAATGTAGGACGGAGAGAACATTACTTTTAATCACCATGAGTGTAATTTTTATTTGGGATATACTGTAAATTTTGTTCATAATAGCGACCACTTTTAACAAAATAATTTCTAGAGTGCTTTTTATTGCCCAGAGTTAGTTGCATGGTGTATATATATATATATATATTCAGAAACATATGGTATGGTATGTATTACAAGAAACAAAAAACATGAGAATCATGAAAACGGATTTTCGTTGGCTCCATGTTTGTGTTTTAGTCCTTCTCAATGCAGGTAGCCGCACATGAGGCGACTCGGCCTCCGACTGACTTCTTTCCGTGGTATGGAATACACTATCCTAAAATTCCATACTTTGCACAACCTTATCCGTGGTTTGCCCATTCTCCTCGCTCATCGCCTCCGTCTTTTGTAAATTCATTTCCTCCAACTCCAAATGCATATTGGTTCTACAAAAACCCTTTGCTCCCAAAGCTCCATCTCCAGCGCGAGCGCCATGAGGAACTATATCTGTTGTTGTCTGCTCTTTTCATTAGGAATAATTTGGCGCAAGCGTGGCCATTTTTGAAATGCATATTGGTTCTACAAAAACCCTTTGCTCCCAAAGCTCCATCTCCAGCGCGGGCGCCATGAGGAACTATATCTGTTGTTGTCTGCTCTTTTCATTAGGAATAATTTGGTGCAAGCGTGGCCATTTTTATGCTTTTTTTTTATATATATTTATTTCAGGTTTTGTTATGATCGCAATATAATTTTAATGTCATAATCTTCATCTACTTTAATTAATGCTAATTTTGGAATGTTAAGTGATTGTTACCATTATCGTTTAATGTGCTTTGAAATGCCTTAGAATTGACATATATAGTGCATTACTATTGAAACAGAGATAAAATTGAGCTATGCAAAGGCGACTCCAATGAGGCAATCCAATTCAATTCCAATGTGAACTCATTAATACAAAGGGTTAATATTTTACAAATTTGAATATACTCAAATACTAATTAAAATAGGATAATGAAATAATTAGATTTGGTATGATTTGCTAAGACATAGTAGGACTTAATCGGATTTAATTAAGAAAAATATTCAAAAGATATTAATTAAATTCATAAAATAATTCTATCTCCTAGGAATTAGAAATTTTTTGAATGTTATCCGAGAAAAGAGAGGGGGTTGAAAATTTGGGTATAGAAAAATAGGGAAGATTTGATTTGGACAATAACTCAAAGGCAATTTATTAAATCCAAGAAAAATAATTCTTCTCCAATAACGTAAAGAGGTAAAAAATAATAAGAAGAAATAGGCTAGAAAATTATGCAGGGACCCACATAATTCAACATACTCATTTTTTGTTTTCACCAAAACTTAATCTAGTGATATAATTATGTGTGAATAAAATAAATCACATAAAAACAAACTTTCTCAAACAAACGATCACATAAAATTTTAAAAAAAATAGTAATTTATGACGCAAAAGTTCGAGGCACTACATTGATAACTACACCATCCGTCCCCATTAATAGTCTCATAGTTGACCAATGCAGATTTAAGAAATTGTATAACCTTTTTAAGAATAACGAATTCAAGTTAGTGGAATATGTGTATTACTTTATATATACTCCCTTCATCACATAAAAGATGTCTCAATTTTCTTTCTAGAGCTCGTCCGGTAGCCCATAAATGGCGTGAAACACCATTCTCCCCCTTCTTTTCCATCGTTTGGTAGCACATACACCATTCCAGCGACCCCGTATACATTCGCCGGGTTTCAAGGCTACATCTACTTCTATCGGCGTGTTTGTGTCAACGCCATCACGGTGCTGAGGAGGTATAAGGAATAGGATTTTCACGATTTGGCTGAAAACATTGAATTTGTATGATTTTGCCCTCTGTCTTGTTCAACCGAATCATAGTATTTCTTACCGTTGGTGGCCCAAACCGCTGCCTTTGAACGATACGCTCCTCCGATTCGCTGCCGATGCGAAATTGAAGAAGGAGATCGAGGATTTGCTGGAGGGGAATTTCGCCAGCAGCGGCCGCCAACGCTCCTTTCTTTCCTCGAGGAAGTACCACATCAATGTGAGGCTGCGGACGGCGCGGGGGATGCCGCTGCAGCTCCGATCGCCTGAATTTCACCGCAATTGGCAAAAATTCTGGCGGCATCTGAGCGATTGGGCGAGGAATCAGAGGTTTTTCCACCCGGATATAATGCTGGAGCTTGTGAATGAGATCAAATCCTCGATTTGTGAGTGAGGATCGGTAATTGGAAATCATCCAAGAGAGGGGTAGTTTAGAAAGGGGCTTTTTTGTTTCAGTCATTCTCCCTTTCAACCAAACAATTGAAATTGAGCTAAACTCTGGTTGGGTTGAACCAAATAGCCTACAATTCTATCCACCTACTCATGAAAGTCCATTTACTATAAACTCATGTTATTATTTTCCAAGCTACCAGACGTGCCCTTAGTTTATCCTACTAAAGATGTCACATTTAAATTTTTGGAAAAAATTCTCTCTCACGTTAATATAAATATTATATTTTCTCTCTCCATTTAACACACAAAATAAAACAACCTAAAATCCCATGCCATCCCACAAGTATGACATCTTTTGTGGAATGAAGATAGTATGATTTATAGTAATTATTCTGAGTGGAATGGGGAATTATTAGGAACCTAACAAAAATTGCAACATGGGACAATTCATAGGACTGAAGAGAGTATTATATATGGAATTGTAATGTAGGCGTAGCAATAATGTTTTCTCAGTATAAATAATGAATTTGGGCAAAAAATTTAACATCTCTATTTAGCGCATTTTTAAATATATCAATAAGTAGAGATGTTGTATAAACTAGTGATATTAAATAAATAAATAGTGAATTTGAGCAGGAAATTAAACATTGATAATCTACTATTTAGCATGTTTTAAAATATATTTATAAGTAGAGATGTTGTGTAAGCTAGTGACATTAAATCAAACTATTGTTTATTGTTTGATTTGGTTTGACTTTGACTTAGGTCGAGTAAAACATTGCTATGCGAAGAGGCAATCGATTTATCGTCATCTTATTTAATACTCCCTGCGTTCCGTAGTAATAGAGGCATTTCATATTGCGCACTCATTTTGAAAAAATGATTATAAATAGTTAAAGTGGAGAAAAAGTAAAGTAAGAGAGAGAATATTGTAAATAAAATTCTTCTCTACATTATTCTTTTTCTTACTTTACTTTTTCTCCACTTTAACTATTTAATATTATTTTTTCTAAATCGGTGCAGAAAATGAAATGCCTCTATTACTATGGAACGGAGGGAGTACAATACTATATATTTATGGATGGATGTAATCAAATGCAAACTCCAAATATTGTACAAATTCCAAATTATAATTTGGACGCTAGAAAAGTCTTTTTGCGTACCAACATTTCTCATTTTTAAATCCAAAGACTTTAGTATATTACTCCATGAAGCCGAATATGGCAACCTAACATTTTTCTACTACTAGCATTTCTTTCTTCTTTTTTATTTTCTAAATTTATTTTTAACATCTTCGTAAGTACTAGTAGTAAGTACTGGTCTCTGAACATTTTTTTGCCCATAAATTTTTCTAAGGTCCATAAAATTCAACTTAATATATATGAGCTACTTTTCCTGAAATTTTTTAGGACAAAATTAAAAATACTTTCAATGTCATGAAATGGGACGAATAAATCGACCCAATTGCCCTTCATAGCCTTAGGAATTGAGGATATTTTAAAGAAAAAAAATTGATATTTTAACAAAAAAATTGAAATGGTAAAAAGAGAGCTCACTAGTGTAAAAGAGAATTGAAGCAATTTTGACGAATAATCTTTTTATTACCAATTAATTTTAACATAGAACATGATGGCTTTCTATAAATTGATAGTACTACTAGTGAATGAATTTTTAGATAATGTGAGAATATATAAATATTTAATACTAGCATAAAATTGTGAGGATTCTTTTTATCCATCCAGAATATGATAAATTAGCCGTTTAAACTATTCAAAATTTCTAAAAGTGGTACTGGACATGTGATGTTTTTACGATTTTGATCCCAGATGTTACGTTTTGAATTATTGCATCCCACACATTTCAACTCGGGTCAGACTCAGTCTAAAATGGACGGAGCTGTCAAATAGTAATAGTCAACGACTTTTAATCTGATTTTGATCCAATTAAACTCTTAATTGATTATTAGCACCCTTAATTTTTATTAGCAACTAATTATTTTAAAATACTAAACAAATGAATTAAAAGACATAAAATGCAAAAAAATAAAATAATAATTATTGATTGCAATTCTCTGCAAAATCAAAACACAAAAAAAAGACCTCCTCAGCAAAAGCTCCTCCTCCCCTCGTACTTCCGCCGCATCTCACAATACTCCCCACGTCCACTTCTCCAACTCCCCCGCCCTCTCCCCGATGATAGAGGACGATCCAACCGATATCGGTGCTAGAGGCCCGGGCCCCTCCAGCGCCTTCATCCGCACCGTACCGCCTCCACTGGCGGAGTGGAGTCATAACCAATTTGTCAAGGAAGAAGGCCACCCTTCTGCAGCCCACGGAGAAGCTCGTATTTAAGCTCAATAAAGGTTTCTTTCACTTTGGGGTTGGATTTTTTTTGGGGGCAATTCAATGTTGCACATTGTGAAATTGGCTAGTATGTGTTGAGTCTGGATGAATTTGGTGAAAGATTTGGAGTTTATTGTTAGCGAGATCATCCAAAGCTCAGAGTCCACGTTGGATAAGAAAGAAGTGCAACTGACCGAGCATGTGAGTCATCCTAGTGCAACGGTAAAGGAAGACACATTATGCAACGTAGCCACGAGCTCTCAGCTCACCTATCCGACGTGGAAAGATTGCTTGGTCAAAGGCTCTTGATGAGCATCTGCAAACAGCTGTTCTTTGTACATTAATGAGTTAATGAAAAGCAGAAAATCAGTTATTCAATATTGTCTGTAGTTGAGCTAGGTTTTAGCTAGTGTTCTAGGAGCTTCTTTTACATATGATATAGACCGATGCAATAGTAGTTTGTAATTAAGTTTTTCCTGACTGAAATTTCAATCAAAGCATTCTAGCTCATTACCTTCTTTATTCATTGCAAAATGGAAATGTCGATAGCATGTGCAGAGACCATTTTCAACATTTATTAGTCGAATTTTTGCAGTTTGTGCTTGTTTTGAGTGGAATTACCGTTTTTTGAGAAGCATGATTTTTTCATTATTTTTGAAAAAATTAAAAATTCTAATTTAAATCCATAATCCAGTTAAAATCTGCTAAAACAATTTGTTGACTTTTAGACGGAGCTGTCCAAAATGAACTGATTTCGGCCCAAGTTCTAATATGTGGAATGTATTAATTCAAAACATAATATATATGACCAAAATCGTAAAAACGTCATATGTTTAAAATCACATTTGGCCCTTAGTAATTCTGGTATACATAGTAGATGCGCACACAAACAAACATCAGGCGTAGGCTAAAAAAACACATGAAAATTAAGTCTGAATCTACAAGCCATAGGCAGTCAACTCTTGGATCAAAGCAGTTAGATCATTATACGAAGATCCCCCTTCTCCAACAGCCTTCCTCGCCATTTCTCTATACTCCGCCGCTCTCCTCCTCATCTCTGCTGCCGACTCCCCCTCCATAACCGCCCGTACCGCCTTCTCCACCGCCTCCCTGCCCACTCCTTGGTGCCCCGCCCGCCGCCACTTCTTATTCCCAACAGAAACTCCAATCCTCAAAACCTCCGTCACCAGCTTCTCATTGTAAAACTGCTCCGCAAAGAGCGGCCACGTTGCCATAGGCACGCCGCTGCACACCCCTTCTAGAGTCGAATTCCATCCGCAGTGCGTCACGAAACCCCCCACCGCCGGGTGATCAAGAATCACCACTTGCGGCGCCCATCCCCTTATGATTAGGCCTCTCATCCCTGTCACCCTCTCCGGCAGCCACTCCTCCTCCTCCCCGCCTTCCCTCACAACCCACACGAAATCATGGCCGGCGGCGTCGAGGCCGTTTTCTATCTCCTTCAGCTGAGCCGGACTGAACTTGGCCATGCTCCCAAAACACACATACACCACAGAATTCACCTTCTTCGAATCGAGCCACGCCACGCATGCGGCCACGTCAACACTAGGCTTCTTTCCTCTCTCCCCTCCTCCATCAGCATTGTTGTTGTAGAGCAAAAGAGGGCCTACGTTCCAAGCCCTTCTCCCCAAAGCATTCCTGTAATGGTCAGCGTAGTCGGGCTCCAGCTCGTAGAAGCTATTCACCACAACGCCGTAGCTCCTCCCATCAGCCTCCCTCATTTCCTTCATCCATCTGGAGAAGCCGTCGGCATCCTCGTTCAGATCGAAATCGGCGACCTCCGTCGTCGCCATCTCCACGCGATGGGGAAGATTGGGGAGGACGAAGTGGTGGGTGCCGCGGAAAGGCTTGTGCCTCCGCAGCTCCTCGGCGGCGCAGAGAGAGAAGTAGCAGGTTCCGTGGAAAACTAAGCGTGGGATGCCGAACTTGGCGGCGGAATCCGCCGTCCACGGCAAGAACATGTCGGAGATGAGGCAGTTGGGGTTGAGTTGTCGGAGCAGGTCCTCGACTGGGTGTCGGATCAAGGACAGGGCTTTGAAAAACTTAGGAATGAGGGCGTCGTCGGAGAGGACTTGGTCGAGGCTGGTGATGTGGTCCGGCAAATCGGAATCCTGCGGGGGGAAGTGGATGGAGACAAGGCCGATGTCAAGGCCAGCGGCTTGAGCGTTTAGTACAGGTGAGGAGAAGGAAGGGGTGGAGATGATGGTGGTTTTGAGGCCGCGGGAAGTGAAGAGTTTGGCCATGTCTAGTGCTGGAATCATGTGCCCGTGAGCCATCAGTGGAAGAAACATTATGTGAAGCTGCCCTCCCATTTTTCCAATCCGATTTTAAGTTTTCAACTCACTTAATTTCGACGTTCTTGTCTATATGGACTATATATACTACTAGTACTGACTACTATTATTATTTGGTGTTTGAGAACACGCGCCATATATCCCCCTCCTTCAATCATTTAAGTATTATTGTGAAAATCACCATTTCTATAGATCAAAACTTATAAAATAACGATAAAACAATTTTTAAATTAGACACACTTTTTTATGAGAAGTTTGTGCTCCACTTCACTTGATGATTAACCTAAATTCGAGAGAACTATTGAACATATCCATCTATTTTCGGATAGACATGGTTTAATAAATTCCTATAGTAAAAATGCAATACTACAAAATAATACTAGTATCATGTGACAGATTCAATAAAATTAATAAAAATATTTAACCGGCATAGAAGATTGTGGAAGATGGAAGCTGCCTCTACTAGTATCTAGTAGGGTGGATTTTAATGGGAGCAAAATGAGCCACGGATATAGTTTAGTTTGATTACGCAAGTAAACAAAACAACTAATGGGATATTATATCAATAATCTATTTCTCACTCACGAGCCAATTTGAAAGCGAAATCTCATTTGATTACACAATGTGAAGAGTGCCTGAGGCCGATCCTTGTCCAGTCCGTCTTTATTGAACCGGTATTAGTAACTTTGTATATTAACACATTATTTTTGTATTATAGACTACTATGTATATACTCCCTCCATCCGCGAATAGGAGTCTCGTTTTTAAATTTTAATCCATTCGCGAATAGGAGTCTCGGTTCATTTATACCATAAATGGTAATAGGATCCCTGTTGGAGACGTTCTCCCCAACTAATCGGTTATCTCTCTTCTCGTGGGTAGACGCTAATCAAACCCTCGACAATCTCGAGAATTCAATCACGAATCTGCTGTTTGGCGGACGTATTCCGTTTCACAGCGAGAATTTGAAGAAGTTCTTTTAACACACGTTAGGTTATAGGTAAAATATTTCATTCATGGAGAAAAAGTTATTGAACGAAATACCCTATTTATAGACTAAGGACCCTAGGACGGTTCGACCTAACTTAGGCATTCGGGAAAGAACCGTAAAGAAAACCCGAACGGGGCTTATAGTTTCGGCCCGACTCAACAATAATTTAAATAAGAGTTCAAAATAAAATCAAAGCAAAAATAATAAAAAACACAGAGCAAATTCTAACAGCAGCGTCTGACTCTCTTCAGCTCTTGAATTTGCTCGGCTGCTTCAGCTTTTCTCGCGGCCTCAACACCCTTGTGTTCGTAGCGTCTCCAGTTCCTCTACCGTGCTCCGTTACTCTTGCCTCCGGCACCACGTCAGCCTCTGTCTCGTCCTGCTCGCTCATACTCTCCTTCTCCATAGCCGATGTTACGGGGCTGCTCGTATCAACCCCCCCTCCGTTAAGGCTCGCCTTGACCTCAAGGTGAATATCTGGAAATTTCTGGCCCATTGCCTCCAACGGCTCCCAAGTCGGCAAGGTTTCGTCATCTTCCCACCGCACGAGGACCTGCTTCTCCGGCTTGCCCTCGCGCCAACTAACTCTCTCATCCACAAAAGCCACCGGACGTACCACCGGTCTGCCATTCACAAATTCTGGTGGCAGCTTAACTCCATCCACATCCCCTGTTCCTGCAATAAACTCCCGCAAGAGACTCACATGAAAAACATTGTGAATTCATCGATGTATAGCCCCGGGATTGAGGCAATCCTGTGATGAAGTCCATAGAAACATCTTCCCAAACCTGCGACGGAACTGGAAGAGGTTGCAGTAACCCGGCCGGTTTCCGAGTTGAGTATTTCGTGGACTGACACACCACACATTCCTCCACAAAAGTTTTCACATCTTTACGCATCTTTGGCCAAAAGAAACCAGCCGCTAACAGACGGAACGTCCTCTCATGGCCAGGGTGGCCCGCAAGCGGCGAACTATGATGTTCCTCCAATAAGGGTCGCTTTGCGCTGGAATTCGTGCTTACCAACACTCTGCGATTAAAATAAATCAACCCGTCTGCCCACGCCAAATGAGAAGGGGCCTTACCCTCTCTGATTTTAGTCGCCAATTCCACCAGATCGGGCAGCGTCGCCGTCTCGTCCCGCAGCAGCCGCATCACGTCCGGAATTGGTTTTGCCGCAATAACGAAAAACTGCTCTCCATCTTGGGCCTGTGCTGCGGGCGGCTGCTCATCGCACGAAACATCCAGCACCACCCCCTCGGGCTGGGTCCCCTCAGATTCATGTTGACGGGACAACGCATCAGCAGCTTTATTTGTAATTCCCCGCTTATATTCGATCACAAACCTGTATCCCATAAGCTTCCGGACGTATAGTTGTTGATCTGGTGTTTGAATCACTTGTTGTAATAACTCCTTGAGACTTTTCTGATCTGTTCTAATAACGAATTCTCTGCCCAAAAGATATTGGCGCCACTTTTGCACGGCTTCCACAATTGCATAGAGCTCCTTATGATATGTCGAGGCGACCCTGCGACGGGGGCCCAACTTTTTGCTAAAGAATGCAACAGGGTGATTTTTCTGCATCAATACAGCGCCGATGCCCACGTCCGACGCGTCAGTTTCCACGCAAAACTGCAATTCAAAATCTGGAAGACGTAATACCGGGGCAGAAGTCATAGCTTTCTTCAACGTCACAAAAGCGGTCTCTGCCCCATCGGACCACACGAAAGCCTCTTTTTTCAGGAGATCAGTGAGAGGCGCGGCTACCATGGCATAACGTTCGACGAATCTGCGGTAATATCCTGTCAGTCCCAAGAAACCCCTTAACTGTTTAACGGTTTTTGGCGTAGGCCAAGCCGTCATCGCATCTAACTTTGAGGGGTCCGCCTTGAGCTGCCCATCTGAAATTAAGTGTCCCAAATACTCCACCGTCAGACTGCAAAAAGAGCATTTAGAAAGCTTCACAAAAAAATTATTCGAACGGAGCAACTCCAAAACCGCCGCCAAATGCTCCCCGTGTAACTCAAGAGTTGGGCTGTAGACTAGAATATCGTCAAAGAAAACAATGACACATTGACGGAGTAATGGCCGGAAAATAGCATTCATGGCTGCTTGGAATGTGGAGGGCGCATTCGTGAGACCGAACGGCATTACTAGAAATTCAAAATGGCCTTCGTGAGTTCTGAAAGCCGTTTTAAAAATATCCGCCTCATGCATTCGGAGTTGATGGTATCCTGAGCGAAGATCGAGCTTGGTAAAATACTTTGCTTTACCCAGTTCGTCAAATAATTCATCGGCAGTAGGGATAGGAAAGTGATCTGGGACAGTCGCCTTGTTTAGGGCGCGATAGTCGATGCAAAATCGGAATGTGCCGTCTTTCTTACGAATCAACAAGACAGGAGAGGAGAAAGGGCTCTGACTGTGCCTAATAATCCCCTGTTCCAACATATCGCGCACTTGTTTCTCAATTTCCGCCTTTTGAAAGTATGGGTATCTATATGGGCGTACATTAACTGGTCTTGTGGTAGGCAAAAGATGAATCCGATGATCAAAATTACGCGAGGGGGGCAAGCCGCGCGGCTGGTCAAACACTGAACGGTAGCCCTGCAAAACAGTCAAAATCTCCGATGGCAAATCAGCCGGGAAATCATCCGGCGTGCTGCTGTCCGTGAGCCCCATATTGCTGTCGAAAGGCACAATCTCGTAAAATTCATGTTCTGCCGCATTCGCTGTCAACACAGATAAAGAGTGCAGAGAAATTTGCTTGGGCCCCGGCATCATGCCTCGCAACGAAACTGCCTGTCCGTCCATATTAAATTCCAACGTCTTCGCAACAAAATCCGCTGAAATTTTCCCCAATGATTCTAGCCATTTCATCCCCAATATAACGTCCGGCCCATGGTGTGCAAGTATATGAAGATCCACCAAGAATAAAGTACCCTGCATAGTTAATTTTGTCCCACGAGAAATATGATTACAAAGCAACGAAGCGCCGTTACCTACAAGCACACGAAACGGTCGAATAGGCGTGAGCTCCAGCTGTAACTTCTCCGCAATCCTTGGGTGGAGGAAGTCTAGTGTCGCGCCCGTGTCGATTAACACCTGCACGGCAGTTTGCCCCACGCTGCCCTGCACCATAAAAGGTTTCGAGCTGCCCTTGCCATCCAACGCGTGCAGATGTGACAAATCTGCTGTGATTACTTCGTCGGTGGGAAAACCTTCCCCCGAGTCATCCTTGTGTGTCTCGTCAAGGTCATCATCAATATAACAGAGAAGTTTCACCTTGCAGACATGTCCCGGTACCCACTTCTCAGGGCAATGCCAACAAAGGTTACGGCGAGACCTTTCCGATTTTTCCGCATTAGAGACCAGGATCGGCTGTACCCGCGGTCTGTCTACTCCACGACCCTGTCCTTCCGGTTGCTGAGCCTGGTGATGCGGACCACTAGGAACGGCAGGTGTTCCCTGCAGCGTGGCTGAACTCGTCCGATATTCCCTCCCTGAGCCATGACGTCTGGAGAAAGAAGATGGCTGTTGTTGGCGCTCCTCCTGAGTCGCCGCCAGACGTAGTGCCAATGCCATCGCCTCTGCCAAGGATGTGGGATGCTGCAACTCTACCTTCTCTTGTAAAGGTTGTTTGTGCCCTTGGACAAAGATTGGGATCAAAGCAGACTCAGTTAAGTCCTCTACTCGGTTCAGATAGCGTTCGAACGTTGCATGGTAGTCTGCCACTGTAGTCGTTTGTACCAATTTAGCGATCAACCCTGTGTAATTCCTAAAGCTTTGTGGGTCAAAGCGGTAACGGACATCCTCCAAAAAATTATGCCAAGTAACAAACCCATTGTTGGCTCTATAGTTGAAAATCCACTCTGAAGCTGGTGGGTCAAACAACATGACAACATAATGTAGACGCTCCGCCTCAGGTATACGCTTATGATCAAAATAATATTGTACTCGGGAAATCCAATTGGGTGCATCTGAGCCATCAAAATGTGGTGCATCCATTTTCACGCCCTTCGAATGATCATCGGATGGGCGATCGTAACGGTTGCGCCGAAGTGGTGGATCCCAACAAGTGAGGGCACGCTCATCATACCCATCATCGTCACCCCAATCGTCTTGCCTATAGGGAGGGGGGTCCCAGTTATCCCGACGACGACCCTGCCTGAACTCCGCATCACCACGCCGCTGACGGTTCCGTCCCCCACGGTTCGGATAAAAAACTTCACCAAAACGGTCTCCACGACCACCCCTGTTTGTCCTGCCACGCCCTCGGCCTCTGTGGTGGTAGGGTCGGTCATGGGCCTCTCGTACCCGACGATCGTGTCGGCGGTAATCCTCCCACTCATGATCGTCCTCGTCAAGTTCAGAATCATGGCCATCCAAATGGTGTTCCGGCGGTCGTTCTAAATTCTCCACCCTACGGTCCAAACTATCAAAACGGGAATTCAATTTCTCAAACCCTAGCGTGATTGGGTCTGCCGCTGCGGATGTACTCCCAATCGCACCATTGTGCTGCTGGCGTGTCGGCCCAAAGTTCAGCGCCGGCGTTGCCTCACGTCCAGGTATTTCTGACGCCATCGGATGGCGGTTTGTTGATGGTACTGAGTACGGGATGAAAGCACCAGTTGTTGGAGACGTTCTCCCCAACTAATCGGTTATCTCTCTTCTCGTGGGTAGACGCTAATCAAACCCTCGACAATCTCGAGAATTCAATCACGAATCTGCTGTTTGGCGGACGTATTCCGTTTCACAGCGAGAATTTGAAGAAGTTCTTTTAACACACGTTAGGTTATAGGTAAAATATTTCATTCATGGAGAAAAAGTTATTGAACGAAATACCCTATTTATAGACTAAGGACCCTAGGACGGTTCGACCTAACTTAGGCATTCGGGAAAGAACCGTAAAGAAAACCCGAACGGGGCTTATAGTTTCGGCCCGACTCAACAATAATTTAAATAAGAGTTCAAAATAAAATCAAAGCAAAAATAATAAAAAAAACAGAGCAAATTCTAACAGCAGCGTCTGACTCTCTTCAGCTCTTGAATTTGCTCGGCTGCTTCAGCTTTTCTCGCGGCCTCAACACCCTTGTGTTCGTAGCGTCTCCAGTTCCTCTACCGTGCTCCGTTACTCTTGCCTCCGGCACCACGTCAGCCTCTGTCTCGTCCTGCTCGCTCATACTCTCCTTCTCCATAGCCGATGTTACGGGGCTGCTCGTATCAATCCCACATTCCACTAACTCATTCCATTCACATTTCATTTAAAACTAATACTCCATATACAAGTGGGACCCCTATTCCATTAACTTTTTCCCACCCACTTTTCTTAACATTTTTTAAAACCCGTGCCGTCAAAGAATGAGACTCCTAATGGCGGACAGAGGGAGTAACTTTTCTTAACATTCCTGTAATGGTCAGCGTAGTCGGGCTCCAGCTCGTAGAAGCTATCACCGCGACGTTGTAGCTTCTCCCATCCGCCTCTCTCATTTCCTTCATCCATTTGGAGAAACTGTCAGCATCCTCGTTCAGATCGAAATCGGCGACCTCCGTCGTCGCCATCTCCACGCGATGGGGAAGATTGGGGATGACGAAGTGGTCGGTGTCGCGGAAAGGCTTGTGCCTCCGCAGCTCCTCGGCGGTGCAGAGAGAAGTAGCTAGTTCCGTGGAAAACTAAGCGTGGGATGTCGAACTTGGCGGTGGAATCCGCCGTCCACGACAAGAACATGTCGGAGATGAGGCAGTTGGGACTCTCACAGTATCATAGTACCGCTTTTCCATTTCAGTTTTTCACTATAAATGGTAGTAAGGTCTATATTCCACTATCTTAGAGCATCCCCATCCGTGCTCTTATTTAAGAGCACGGAAGTGGGTCCGATCCCACTTTTACTCCATGTTCTTAACCAAGAGCACAACACCCACATCCATGCTCTTCCGCAAGGACAAGCTCAAGGGTCCCACCATTCTATTATTCAATTTAAATAAAAACATTTCCACAATATTAAAATGCATTAAAAATACCCAGAATACTATTACAAATTATAAAAAATAAAAAATTACATAATTCAAATCCCAAAATTAAAAATTACATTAATTAAAATCCTAAAAAATAAAAATTATAATTAAATTCATAAAATTAAAAATACCCACTACTCGTTGCCGAATTTCTCCCAAATTTGTTTGATAAGGTCTTCTTATAGCTCAATGTGAATGAGAGATAATATTATGTGACAAGTGGATGATGAATGTTTGTATTTATAGATGATTTTGGGATTAAAAAAAATCAAACAAATATAAAAAAAATTAAAAAAATCGGTAATCAACGGCTCTATTTTTTGGGAATCCAAAAATATTTTTTTTATTTTTGGTATTATTTTTAATTAAAAAAGAAAAAGAAATTGCCAACGGCTATGTCGTTGGCCAATCGCGTGCCGCCACGTCAGCCTGCTCAGCGGCACGGACGGACAACGCTCACCGCACCGCTGGCACGGACGACATCCATCGGCAGGGACGACCGCTGCGGATGCTCTTAAATGAGATGTGTATTTCACAAACTTTTTTTTCATTCATCTTTTTAACATTTTTAAAACCTACGACAAAAAATTGAATTTTTTAATAGTGGATGGAGGAAATAATACTTAGTAGTATATTTTTTATTACTATATGGTATAAAATAATTAAAATTATATTTCGCATAGGATGTCAAATTTATATGTAGGCTAAGCATAAAACTAATTAAAAAAAACTTATAGTCATTACAAAAACTAATTATTCTTTATTTTGTAGGCTAAACATAAAATGAAAATAAGAAAGAAAAGAAAAGAAGTTAGGACTTATGAGGGAGCATTTTCCCGTCGCGCCAAGCTCTGGTGCTTTAATCTGTTTCTATATATATAAGAACGTAAATCTTCAAATTGGATATATACTTCATTAATCAGCAACAGATTGATTGATTACACACAAAATTAATCTCCGATCGTAGCTAGAGCATTGTTTATTGAAGAAAGGATTTGAAGATGAGCAAGAGAAGGATGAGCTCCGATAAAGAGGAGGCTTCAAATTCAAGAGAAAGAAAGAAAGCGAGAACGAGAAGAAACCCCAATCAAGAAGCCCCAATTCCAGCAAACCCTAATCAAGAAGCCCCAATTCCAGCGCAAGATTTGTTATTCGAAAAGACGCTTTCATTTTCAGATGCTACGGGCAGCCAGTTGACTATCACCGGAGCGCACAGAGAAACGTTGATGGTGTATCTAACTGATGCAGAGAGGAAAAAGGTGAACGCAATAGGTGTCGGTCTGATGGTTCCGACGAGAGTTGCAGATGTTAGATATGAATTGAAATTAAAGAGAAATTCGACGACATATTTCAACGGATGGGCGCGGGTGGCGAGTGCAAACAAAGTCAAGGCCAGGAATTCAGTTCAGGGTTTCGGGTACCGCGAGGCCGGTGAGTTCCGATTGAACCTCAATATTATCAGAAACCCCAATCAACAACAAGAAGAAGCCCCAATTCCAGCGCCAGATTTGTTATTCGAAAAGAAGCTTACAGCTACAGAGACAACGAAAGGGAGGTTGTTGATCACCGGAGCGCACAGAGCAACGGTGTTGGGGTTTCTAACGGATGAAGAGAGAAAAGAGGCAGAATTAAAGGATGGTGTTGGTGTGAAGGTTCCGGCGAGAGATGGAAATGGAAATGGAGCGAGATATGAATTGGAATTAAAGAGAAACAAGAAACTCAACAACGTATATTTGATGGGATGGCAGGAGGTGGCGCGTACAAACCATGTCAACCGTGGGGATTTAGTTCAAGGCTTTGGGTATCGCGCCGCCGGTGAGTTCCAATTGAACCTCAATATTATCAAGAACTAATCTGTTTCTCAAATTAGAATCCCTTATCAATTTCATTTCTTTCGTACTCCTTAAATTGTAGCACCAATGTCATGTTACTATATCCATTAATAAATGATGATCTGATGCTTAATTTGTTGATGCTTTACTATAAATTCCAAGATCAAGAATAGTAAATAAACTCAAACCGCACGCAACTCGGTTAATTAATTAGGAACTTGCTATTTTGCTGTGTTCTCGATATGATTACAAATAAAATCGTTCAATTTTAGTTAGGGGCATGCATGGATATTTTACTTTTTTTTTAGGTTTATATCAACATTTCTATTTCATCAAAATTGTCATTTTGAAGAGTTTTCGAGATGTTTTCCCTTTTCTTTTTTCTTGAATATTAAATTTTGCTCCCCGTCCCATAAAAATATGGGAAATGGGTATGGTACAAGAATTAAGATAATCTTGGTAAAGTAAGAAAGAATGGAAGAATTGTATGGCAAAAATGTGGATAATGAGACCTACATTATTAAATTAATATAACTTTCCAAAAATGAAATGCATATATATTTGTGGGATGGACAAAAATGGAAAAAATTTTATGGAACGGATGAAGTATTAATTTTAGTAAGAGCGAAATATTTACTCAGCACTACCAAGAATTTTTAAAATACTACTCCCTCCGTTCTATAGTAGTGGAGACATTTTTTTCGGCACAGAGATTAAGAAAAATGTGTATAATGTATTACTCCTACATAAAAAGATAATAAAGTAGGAGAGAAGAAAAGGTAGAGATGATAAAATAAAAGAAAGAGAAAAGTAATTGAGAAGAAATGTGTTGATTTTTACCGAAAAGGTAAATGATTTCACTATTACGGAACGTACCAAAGTAGCAAAATGATCCCACTACTATAAAATAAAGGAAGTAAGTACTATTTATTAATCCAAAATATTTTTAGCTATATATTACCCCGATTCAAATAAAGACTCATAAATCTTTATAGTATTTATTTTTAATATATGTATAGTTTACGATGTTATAATAATAGTATATATAATTTGCTATCGGATTAGAATTTCAATGGTCATGATGATCTTACGAATTTCAGGAAAAAAATTCGTTTTTCCATCTCTCTCTCTTACTTGCTGTTATAAGATCGAAAAAGATTTTGTAATGAAAATTCTTAGGGTGGTTCATTTGTGTTGTTTTTTGGCGAAACATCATCGGAAAACAAGAAGATTGAAACGAACTTAAATAATCTGAGGAATAGTCATTACAAAAAGTAATTAGTATTTAAAATTTTGTAATAGGCTATACATAAAATGAAAATAAGAAAGAAAAAACCTTTTCCCCCCTTGCCCTCTTCCTCTTTTAATTTTTATCCCTATATATATGAAAGTTAATCTTCAGATTCGCTATATTCAGCAACTGATTGCACTCCAAATTAATATTCTCTTGTATCGTAACTAAGTAAGAATTTGAAGATGAGCAAGAGAAGATTGAGCTTCGAAAGTGATGATGATCAATATCAGGAATAGGCTTCAGCCATTTTCTTCTCTTTTCCTTCTATTTAATCAAAAATGTTATCAGAAACAATTTTCATTAGGGCTTCTCTTTTTTGACTTAATTCAATAGGTTTAACCCAATACTAAACTCATTATACCATAGTTAAATTGTATTAATTCTTTTTGGATCATTTCAATATAATTGAGTCATTTTTCTTTTTAATTAAAAATTTTAATCAAAATAATTCAATCATTTTTCATTTTAACCAAAAACTTTAATCTCCCTCCTCTTGCTGTATTCTCTTTTTCTTTCTAGTATATTATTCTCTCTTCAATTAACTGTCGTATATTATTCTTTCTTCAATTAACTGCTGAACAATAATTTCACAACTACAGTGTTTGAATGGTGTAGATTGGATTTCACGCATTTCATTACTCAATGGTCTGAACCTTCAAAATTTTTGCAAAACACTAATTTATTGTACTAGTTTTGAATGGTACCGATTCTCATTTATCTAGAATTCATTACTCTCATTAGACATTGTGCATCCACTACGTACACCCTAACAAAATTTTTTAAAATTTCATCACGACTCTTTTCATAGGTCCGTAAGAATCTGCATTTATTTGTAGTATTTCGCAAGTTGAGTTTCGATTTACAGTACATTTTTTACTGTTAGTTTTGTGACTGGTTTTATTCGAGATTTTGACGAATATTCTTTTGTGAATAAGTTACATATATCATATATGCAAAGCTGGATTTAATATGCAATACGTTAACGCTGACTAGTTTGAACGGTTTTCATTATTATCAATATCATGACTCATGGGTTTGATCAACCATGATTTAAAAAATAAATAGGGCCATTTTTATGAATGGTTTTCTTTAAGAAAAAAAACACCAATAATATAGTGTGTAGTGAAAGAAAAGGGAAATCAAGGCTTCATTTGTGTAATTACATGATCGGTGCTTGTTTTCTTCGAATAAACTGCGAAATTTGTATAATTATGAATCTTTCTTTTATCTCGTAATATACTCCAAGAAAATCTAAAATTAAAAATTTTGGTGTTTGAGAACACGCGCCATATATATATCCTCCACTTCAATCATCTACTTATTATTGTGAAAATCACCATTTCTATAGATCAAAACTCATAAACTAACAATAAAGCAAATTCTAAATTAGACACTTTTTGTGGAGAAGTTTGTACTCCACTTCACTTATGATTAACCCAAATTTTGAGATAACTATTGAACATATCCATCTATTTTCGGATAGACATGGTTTACTATATAAGTTCCTATAGTAAAAATGCAATACTATATAATAATAGTATCCCGTGACGACAGATTCAATAATTTTAATACAAATATTTAACCGGCATAGAAGATTGTGGAAGATGGAGCTGCCTCTACTAGGATCTAGTAGGGTGGATTTTAATGGGAGCAAAATGAGCCACGGATATTTAGTTTGATTACGCAAGTAAACAAAAAACAACTGAATGGATTATATCAATAATCCATTGTATTCATTTGTTTATAGTACTACTACAATTATCATTCTCACTCACGAGCCAATTTAAAAGCGAAGACTCATCTGATCACACAATGTGAAGAGTGCCTGTGGCCGATCCTTGTCCGGCTTTGTAAATTAAAACATTAGTTTTATTATAGACTATATTACTTTGAATCACAAGGGGTGTCAGTTTTATTTGGGATACACTGTAAATTTTGTTCATAATAGCGACAACTTTTAACAAAATACTAGTAACTTTTAATCCCAATAAAAACTTTTATGTATATGAACTAATTTTTCTTGGTGCTCACGATTGAAAAGCTGCATATGTTTTTATCAATTAATTATTGGCATTTGATTTTTTGGTAGTTCTATGTCTATTCAGAGAGTATTTATACATGAGAGCAGCAGTTCATACATCTTAATACTCTAGATGCTTCCAATACTTGTAATATACCCAAGTTGGAACTCACTAATATACAGAAATAATATTGATAATGAAATGTAATCGAGGATCTCAACTAGTAGTGGTCCTCATACTATCAAGGCGTTGATCTTCTGAATTGTATGGGCTTTGTGAACCAACCCTGCAAAACCATTAAGAAAACAGATTATTTGAATAAAATGCTTTTCCATATAATTAGCCTTGTAATTGTCTATTACAACACTATAAGGGCGTCAAGAAGCCCATCAAAATATATAAAGTCTATCTATTGCTCTTAAATCTCACTACAATTCTGGATTCTCACAACCACCACAAGCATATAAGAATACACAATCTACACACATAAGCTAAACAAGAATGGAGTGCTCGGTTTTGGGGCGTGACTGATATACAATTCTTGATATTCACCGCCATAGCTGTCCTTTTATCGAGCAATCAGCCACTGCATCCCAAAATGTATACACTATAGTTCAACCAATAATATGGCAGAGAATCAAGCACGTGTTAATTTCACTTGTGCATATAGCAACCGTGGCGAAGAGTGATCAGATTTTCTCAGCAGCCTGCTTTATCTGAAGAGCCGCCCTAACAACATCTCCCCTAGTAATGATACCAATCTATAACATGGCAAAAATGAAATTGTAAGAATTGCATTTAACTGAAAAGTAATGGCCAATGCTATAAGTTGAGTAGAATAACATTACCAACTTTCCTTCAACATCTACAACAGGTAGCCGACGATACTTTGTTTTGAGCAATAACCTGCATTATATATCAACATCCATTACTTCTTTGGATCCGAGCTTGTAGATTGATTCATGCAAACTTAGCAGCTAAGGACACTCATAATTATAGTAAGCCCAGTTCTGCAGAAAGTTGGCTATAGAAAGTTCACATTTCAAGTGAACTATTTAGATCAACAAAACTTCAATTTTTGTAATTATTCAGGAAAAGGATTCAATACCTAGCGGCATCCTCAAGATTGGTGTTTTCGCGCACAACTAGGGGAGTTGGCGTCATTACGTCACCAACAACCTTCCCTTTAGTTTTGCCGAGTAACTTCTGAACTTCATTAAATGTCTGCACAAAAAGAATATTAGAAACTGACAGAGGAAGAGCTAAGGATGTTTTACATTGATGAAGAAAATTAATAGATGCAGCCCATGAGAGAAAAGTTTATACATACTTTCCAAGTGCTATCGGCAACTGGAAACAAATTTGTATCTTGTTCAGGACCACCTAATTTTGATAAATGAGAATGATAGCAAAATTATAATCAATGTGCAGTAAGATACTGTACTGTCAAAACTAGTTAATTTATCCCCTGAAAATAGAGAGAGTGTGCATAAATATGATAAACTTAATAATTTATAGTATAAAAAAACAGGAAAACACAATTTAATTTACATATGTCTTATTGTCTCTAGGCACTTAGTATGAACTACTTATGCTTGCTAAATTAACAATGAGCAAGTTGAATGACTTCTCCATTTCCTTTGTATTGGGGAAGATGGGTGTTATGTTCCGACAGCCATATAAATGATGCATAGTGTCGATGACAGCTGCTACAAGTGTGTCCTTTGTCTTACATAATCTTAGGTTTGATTTCCAATAAAAAGATATTGCAACTCCAATGGAATGGTCAGTAAATTCTATTTTCATTTATTCTGCATGGTCTTGATGAATTTAACAGGCAGAACTTAGTGAAAATACCAAAAAATCAAAATTTGGTTTAACCAATCCTATGATACCTGAGATGGAGTCAAGTGCCAACAAATCATAGTCAGAAACCACACCTACCTGTAACATCATCATGCAGTTTATCAACATTTATAATGAACAGACACCAAATGCATTACTACAAAAATTGCAAAAGCTAATCATGTAGGACATGTAGCATTACCAACTTCCAATCATCATCAACAACAGGAAATCCAGTAACTCTTTTCTCCACAAGTGTGTCCAGAGCTAGGCAAATAAACAGAGGGTTGCCCAAAAGAAGCTATTGAGATCTTTTCAAACCCAATGAGAATAAATAAAGAAGTTGGATGACAAGATGTCAGCAATACCTTCATCGACAGTAGTCGTGGCCCTCACAACATGCAATTGCTCCTTTCTAGTCATAAACTCGCCTACATTGTAGGTACCCTCTCTTGCCTGAAAGGTTTAAAATGTGCAAGTTTAGGAAAGGTGAAGATTGGATATACCTTGAAGGGTGTTTACTTGGGTGGTACTGGTAGTCTAAATAAAAACAATAGTAGTATAAGCTAATCCACCACATACTTAGATGGATCAAACAGTATAGAGCCTATTTGATCGCCTAATCCTACAAATATTCAATCACATGTATTGTCAATCTAATAAATCTCCAGTATAGTGGTCATTTCATGTTTTTGTTAACTCAACTTTTAAGCAAGCGAAACCAGACAATTTTACAGGGTTAAGGACTAGTGAAGAAATATCTTCTTCGATTATGATTCATCAAGACACTCAATATAGCTCTGATTGCTTAAACAACTCACATAGTGTTACTTTCAATTACTCAAATAGAGGTAATAAGTTTCCAAAATTGAAGGACACAAACTGCGAGGCGCGGCGATAACTTACGGGAGCTGAATTGGTGCTGCCGGCGGTTGCGCGAGGAAGAAGAACCGGCCGTCGAGATTTTCTGACGGAAGTGAGGCAGCCGGTAACCGCCGAATTGGGGAGGGGAGGGCGAGTGTGGCACGTAATGACGCAGGGTAAAGTGCCGGCGCGAACAGTCGGATTTGCTCCAGGAAGGGAAAAAACAGATCGAAATTCTGCGAAAATAATGGAATCCATGGATGCAGAGATGTGATGGCAAAAGAAAAAAACGATTATGAGTTAGGGAAAAATGAATAGAGAGAAATTAGATATTTTGTCAACAAGTGTTGGTTGAGTGTATGCTCTTTATGTCCATCTCGTTGCAAATAAAGTTCGACTACCATCAAGTTGATTGGTTGATTAAGCAGAAGGCTGGACCAATTCACGAGTCACGGTTATGTTGATTAAGCAGAAAGCAGAAGGTTGATCGAAATTCAAGTAGCTTAATCAACTTTACTTAAATTTTACATTAACAGAGTATCATACAATTTATTTGAGATAATTGTTTTCTTTTTTTTAAGTTGAGTTCATTATTTTTGGATTTATCAAACTTAATAATTAATTTTTATCTGATAAAAGTGATGATAAACTTTTCAAATATAATTATATATCCTGATTTTGGTGTAACAAAATTTAGAAAAATATACCCATCCGTCCCCTAAATTAGAAACTTGTGAAAAAGTATGAATTTTAGGTGCAAATTGGGAAAGTAAGAGATAGATGGAAATATATCTCTTCTCATTAGAGAGAAAGAAATTTCCTTAAATATACCGTTTTTATTTTGAATGACGGACCAAAAGAAAAAAAGGACGGACCAAAAAGAAAAAATATATCTATTTTTGTGGGACATAAGAAGCACTCCCTCCGTCCGCCAATAATATTACTCCCTCCGTCCCGGCTAAGATGACACATTGCTTAGCCGGCACGGGGTTTTAGGAGTTATTGATTTAAGTGTTTAATTGGAGAGAGAGAAGGTGGGTGTAAGTATTAAAGTAGAGAGATAAAGAAAGATGGATATTTTAATAGGAGTGAGAAAAAATGGTTTAGTGTATTAATTGGAGAGAGAAAGTTACCAAAAAAGGAAATGTGTCATCTTAGTTGGAACAAACTAAAAAGGAAAACGTGTCATCTTAAGCGGGACGGACTAATTATCCAAACCCATGCAATTCACATCGCTCCAAACACGCCCCCACATATGCTAGCAATTTAGGCGGCAATATGGACCCGACAAAATATATCACACTGTTCTAAGTTATAACTTGTGGTTCAGGAATAACGCACAACTGCCTCCAGTGAGAATAACAGTTGTAACTTCTAGAAAAATAAATTGTGTTTGTAGCTGTACCCATTTCTCTTCAAATATTTGAACGAAAGGCTGGTAAATAAGGAGCAATAATGATTATAAATTAATTAAATAATAATAATAATAATAATAATAATAATAATAATAATAATAATAATAATAATAATAATAATAATAATAATAATAATAATAATAACAACTTTTCCTGCATAAATGAGTTTACTATTCAAGATTAATAATCATTTTGTATTTTAGTTCTCATCATTATATTTCTCTACTCCGGACTTTTTCAATTAGAGTTAAATTTAATAATATTCAACTTATGTAACATAGTTATCAATGTTATTAGGAAAAAAAAGTGTATGAGCTTCGAATTCAACCAACAACTAACAAAATAGCAATGTTGATTGGGCAAAATCTTGATGACATATATAAATTGAAGTTGCACTTTAAATTATTAACAAATCACAGACTCAATTATTGGATCATATTTTGACAATTTAAGTATTGATAAATTATTCAAATGTTTTACGTAAATACAAATGAATTTCAATTAGTATATTGTATATTAAATAATAGAAGTACTATAATTGAAAATTTTAAAAATAAATATTATAATCAGTTCTATTTAATACTTAAGGGATGTGATCAAATGCAAATTCTATTTATCGTACAAACTTCAAACTATGATCTGGATCTTTAAATTTCAAGCTTTGATGTGAACAAATGATAAATAATGTCAACATAAGGTAAACATTATCAACCAATTGACGTTGTGTTGACATTTTCCGTTGACATCAAATTTTAAAATCTCACAGTCCAAATCATAGTTTGAAGATTATACAATATATAAAGTTCGCATTTTATCAATATCTCCATACTTCATATATATGTTCAAGAAATTACTATATATAATTAAGCATAAGAATTTATACATACTGAATTTTAGCAACAGAATCAAGGCATTTAGTAGCGAAATATCAGCTACTAGGGCCATCAGCAACGCTATCTCTTATTCATCCCTTAACTATTCATGGGGTCCACTGTACTTTTCAGCCCATCTGTTAACTAAGAGACATCACCTGCATTCCTCCATCTTTTAACCATCTCATCCCTTAACTATTCATTCAATTTCATTTTTTATTTTTATTTCCAACAAATTCAATTAATATTTCATTGAAATATTAAATTAATACTAATAATTCATTAAATCATTAAAAACTATAAAAATTACAACATCCGAAAATACGAAAAATACATAATTGAAATCCTATGGAGTATTTTTAATTTTAATTTTTAATTTTTTATTTTTATTACAATATTGAAAAATACAAAAATTAAAAATTACAATATTTTTTTTTGAATTTTCCTGATTTTTAAAAAAAAAACAAAAAAAAACATTTTAAACGGATATAAACGACGCCCACTCGTGGGCCCGCGAGTGGGCGTCACGCACGAATCGGAGCACGCCACGTAGCCAAGGCGCGTGGCGAGCTGTCTCGTGCCCAGCCCCTTCCGCGCGAGACACGGGACGGGATGGCTCGTCCCTTCGGGACGAGATGGAGGTTGTAACGCGGTCTCCTTGCCGTCTCGTCTCGGCGGGACGAGATAGGGACGGTGACGAGTCACACTGCTGATGCTCTAATCAATTTTAGTAGCATAATTAAGACATTTAGTGGCCGAATGATCTGTTGCTAAATTGTTTATTTCTGCTATTAAATGCCTTAATTCTGTTACTAAAATTGATTAGTAGCTGATATTTCCACTACTAAATGCCTTGATTTCGTTGCTAAAATTCAGTATGTATAACCTCATATGCTTAATTATTTGAAGTTAATATCTTGAACATATATATATGGAGTATTAGGATAATGATAAAATGCAAACTTTATATATTGTCTATGGAGTAGTGTATTCGCAGGGCTGCTGTGGTCACTATCCATATACAACTAACTTTTTCAACGCACTTTATATTATACGAAATACTTTTTAAAACTCATGACGGATCAAATGGTGACAAAGGGACGGATGGAGTACTTCTAACCCTTGTAAAAATAAATCTTCAAACATTAAGTAGTAGTAGTATAGTATTTTTGTCAAATCTCTTACTTTGGGCAATTATATTTCAGAGATTGATCGTATAAACGGTTATTATATATTCAGAGATTGATCGTATAAACGATTAGTTACTATAGGCATTACAAACTGAATTACCAATGGATACTCATTCATTACAATTTGTTAACACTCAAGAAAATGCAAATCACCCAAAAATGAAAGGACGTAACAAATCAGTCACACATTTAGTCCGTACATGAAAATAGGAAAATGTTGAATCATGATACGTTAAAAATAGCAGTGGTAGTCCAATCAGATATGGGCCTTCTCAGTCAAAAAATTGGTGAGATACGCTTGGGCCAAGGAACAGCCCAACTGAACCTGGGCCTGAGTAGTGAGATGCAGATTATCTTCTTTCAGCTGCAATCCCTTTGCATCAACACATATAACATTGGGGAGATCCATTCCCAGTTGTATTGCCCTGATTTCATCCACGTATTTCTTTTCATTTCCAGATGCAAGTGCTACCTGCAATTAATTTTTAAATAGAGTGAGAGAGAAGACATTAAAAAAAAAAAAAAAAACTCAGGTACAAACCTGAACAACGGGAAGATTAGGCAAATTCAGATCTGCACGGATGTTGTGGATAAGCTCCTCCATTTTATGCTTGTAGGCGTCGACTTCTTCCTGCGACGTCGTATCGCTCTCCCCCTGGTACCACAGCAGCGCCGCGATCTCGCTTCCGTCTCCGCCGCTGACGGCCGCCTTCGCCCGCTTCACCATGTTCTCGTAGAGGTGCTCCCCACGCGCCCATTCCCTGATCGCGGTGCCGCCGACAGCGCAGGGCACCAGGCCGATCACCCCCACGCGCTCCTTGACCGCGTTGGCGAAGGGCATCCCGGGCCCCACGCCGCACACCTTCTTTGTGTCGATGTCGTGATGGAGAGTCTCATGCGCCACCTCCCAGCGGAGGTTGGCGGCCAGCCGGTATATTTTTTGATCGTCGGGGGCGCACTCCGGTGGGACGACGCCGTCCCAACGTTTATGCGCCACGCCTCCGCGGCCGGCCATGTTGCTCTGCCCCGATAGGATAAACAACTTTTTGGCGACTTCCATTTCTCTCAGAGATGGATTTCGAGGGATTTGGTTTTGATTTTAAGGTTTTCACTTTTCAGTTAGATGTGTTGGTGTTAGGTTGAATGTCTATTCGGTTAATGGCATATGTCGAATTCTTTTTGTGTTTTATACTACTCCCTGTATCACTTTTTTTATCCAAATTAAATTACAAATGACTTGTTCGTCAAATTCGTCAATCGTGTTTGTCAACAGTGTCTGTGACAAATTTATTGTTTCAATAAAATGACATGGATTTTAGTATAAATAAAATAGAAAAAGTTGGTACCGACTCAGAAAACTTACACATGAGAATACACGCTAAAATATTTTTGAGTGAATCTGAAAGTGTAAATACAAAAATTATACTAGTACTCCCTCCGTTCCATAGTAATAGAGGCAAAACTTTTCGGCATAAAGATTAAGAAAATTGTGTTAGGTGAGTTAAGTAAAGAGAGAATAAAGTGGAAAATGAAAAAGGTAAAGAGATGAAGAGAGAAAAAAGTAAGAGAGAGTAAAGTAGGTGTGGAAAAATGTGTTAACTTTTACTAAAAAGGGAAATGACTTTATTACTATGGAACGGACGGAAATGGAAAAACGCCCCTATTACTATGGAACGGAGGGAGTATAACTCTAAATGCAGATATATGTTATACTCATTATGTTTCAGATTCAATAGAACTCAATCAAAAAAATTTACGAGCTCGAGCACAGAACCACTTGATCTTAAACTACTAATTCTTTGATCAAACAAGTAGTATGTCATTGCAGCAAGAAGGCGATTCCGTTGCCTTAGCGGCCCCCATACTCCGGCCCAACATCATGTGAGCCAGCCCGACATCATGTGAGTGGGTTTAATCAAGATACGCAGTAGTCCGTTAAGGGGAGGCCTTAACCCACTAGCTGCCAGAAGGCCCATCTCCCAAAGCCTCACACTTGTGCCTGATAGATAGAAGCAACTACCCGACATCAGTGGTATTTGAACCAGGCTCAGCAAGATCTGCTCTTCCGTTGCCAACTACACTAGTACGCCTATGCGGGCAACTAGTAGTATGCCATTCTGACATTTCTTTCCAGTATCTCTTTTCAGAAAAAAAATTTTCTGCAAAAATTAATTTTCCTAAAGATTTTTTTTTCAAAATTGTTCTTCAAAGTTTTCTCAGGAAGAGGTTTTCCTCTCTTTTTTTTTTCAAAATATTGATAGCCCACGCAATACTCATAGTTGATTTTGGAAATAAGCTAGAAGCCCATCGGTCAAATACGAAGAAGAATAACGGAGAAGGAGCACGACATCTGATCTTTGGAGATTATTAAGTTTTCCTAATTTTGTTGCTTGCTATATGTGTTCGAGGTCGTGGAAGTTTAACTTTGAATACATGCAAAATTTATGTATAGAATCATATGGATCTGTTCGGTATGCAGAATTGAACTTGAGTTGGAAATAGAATTCTACAGAATTGAACTTGAAGGAGTTGAATTTTTGTTCTTTAAAATTATTGGAATCTATGCCCGGTCAATGAACTTTGACCAATTATAATTTCAACGAGATATTTAATTTTGTGAAATTAAATAATATAGTGTCGATCTACATTCGGAGTAGATGACCGTGGTATATTTATTTTCTCAAACCCGATTCCCGGTGAGTGAGAAATAATGGATTAAAGTTGTGCAAAATTGCAAACTTAATGAGCTATGAGAGAAACTTAGGGAATAATTAAGAGAGTTAATTATCCCACATTGGAAGTTACAACCTTATTAAACTAATATTTAATAAGAAGGATTATTACATGTAATAATTATAGTGGACTAAGATGGGCTGTAAGAGCCCACACGCCCGCCCCGCCGCGAGCCTCAAGCCCGCGCCCATGCCCGCGCCCGTGCCCGACTAGTTGTAACAGTGGATAAGTATAAAGCCCGACTAGTTGTAAAGGGTTTTAAACAAAAGGAAGGACATGACTTCTTCGATACCTATTCACCTGTAACGAGGATTACATCTATCCGAGTGCTTCTCGCGATTGCTGCATTGCACAATCTTGAGATTCATCAAATGGATGTGAAGACTGCGTTGATTCATCAAATGGATGTGAAGACTGCGTTTCTAAATGGTGAACTAGAGGATGAAATCTATATGGAATAACCCGAAGGGTTTGTAGTGCCCGGACAAGAGAAGAAGGTATGCAAACTGGTTAAGTCCCTCTATGGATTAAAACAAGCGCCGTTGCAATGGCACTTGAAGTTTGATAATGTGATGTTATCAAATGGGTTTAAAATCAACGAGTGTGAAAAATGTGTCTATATTAAGAGCACTAATAATGGGTACGTTATAGTGTGTCTCTACGTTGATGACATGTTAATCATGGGGAGTAACACTCAAGTGATTAACGAGACAAAAGCCATGTTAAAGAGAAACTTTGACATGAAAGACATGGGTCTAGCCGATGTAATTCTTGGAATGAAAATTCTAAGAACATCCGATGGAATCATCTTAACCCAATCTCATTATGTTGAGAAGATATTGAAGAAATTCAATGCCTATGATGGCGTGCCGGTTAAGACTCCAATTGAACTCAATGTTCACTTGAGCAAAAACAAGGGCGAACCCGTTGCACAAGAAGAATATGCACGGGTCATTGGGTGCATTATGTACTTAACTAATTGCACTCGGTCGGACATTGCTTGTGCCGTGAACAAGTTGAGTCGCTACACGAGTAATCCAAGCAAAGAGCATTGGAAAGCTCTTGTAAGGGTTTTGAGATATCTAAAACATACTCAAAATCATGGGCTACACTTTTCGAGATACCCCCCGGTAGTTGAAGGGTACTGTGATTCGAATTGGATATCCGACAATAAGGACTCACTTTCAACAAGTGGATACGTCTTTACTATTGGGGGTGGTGCTGTCTCGTGGAAATCCACGAAACAGACATGTATAGCCCGTTCAACTATGGAATCAGAATTCATAGCTTTAGATAAAGCTGGGGAAGAAGCCGAATGGCTTAAGAACTTTCTTGAGGATATTCCAGGTTGGTGTAAGCCAGTGCCTCCAGTGTTGATTCACTGTGATAGCCAAGCCGCTATCGGGAGGGCAAATAATGGCTTCTATAACGGTAAGTCTCGACATATTCGTCGACGACATAATACCGTGAGACATTTGATCACAACAGGCGTGATTACAATTGACTATGTGAAGTCAATAGATAATCTAGCGGATCCGCTAACCAAAGGGTTAAACCGTGATCAAATGAATAAGTTGCTAGTGGGAATGGGTTTGAAATCCACAAACTAAAGAATTGTCATAGTGGTAACCCAACCATGATGACTGGAGATCCCAAGAACTTGATTCAATGGGAAAACTAAGCTATGAGAGTTCGTGAGAAACACTCATCGACATCTATTCCCTAGAGAGCAATAGAGTGTTTGAAAACTTGCCTTGTGGTGAGGATAAGTCTATGACTTTTAATGATTTCTAAGGATCTCAAGGAGATTGAGTTCTCAAAGAGACCGAGTAGGGCAAGATACTCGAGTAGGAATCACCTATGTAAGTGTGAAGTGTGGCCGCTTCAAATTACACACTTATGAATCCAAAGTGGTGTCCAAGGCCGCAAAGGACACAAAACGTGAGAACGGATGAGGTTGAGGTGTTTAAGTGTTAACACCATTGTCTCGGTGCACGCCGTGGGGGACTAATTCAAAGCATCGCGCTACTAGGCCGCCTGTGTATCCGATGGCGTTAACTATGGAAGGTTCAAAGCTAAAAGCTACCTATCCTTATGCTTATATACCACTCGAGGGTTGAGCTTGTGTCTGTATGCATTTGCATTTGGCTATTTCCACTCATGTGGAGGATTGTTGGAATCTATGCCCGGTCAATGAACTTTTTGACCAATTATAATTTCAACGAGATATTTAATTTTGTGAAATTAAATAATATAGTGTCGATCTACGTTCGGAGTAGATGACCGTGGTTATTTATTTTCTCAAATCCGATTCCATGTGAGTGAGAAATAATGGATTAAAGTTGTGCAAAATTGCAAACTTAATGAGCTATGAGAGAAGCTTAGGGAATAATTAAGAGAGTTAATTATCCCACATTGGAAGTTACAACCTTATTAAACTAGTATTTAATAAGAAGGATTATTACATGTAATAATTATAGTGGACTAAGATGGGCTATAAGAGCCCACACGCGCGCGCCGCCCGCCCCGCCGCGAGCCGCGAGCCCGTGCCCGTGTCCGTGCCCGTGTCCGTGTCCTTGGATCTTGGCAATTGGGCTGTTCTTTGGGCCTGGTCGTGGGCTTGGTGCTTGGGCCTAGTTGCGGGCTTGGCCCAAGTCTAGTGGGTCTAGTTCTTTTTAGACCACCACCGTTTACACGTCAGCGAGCCAAGCGGGATGCCACCTCGTCAAGTATGACGCGATAAGCCAACGTGGCTGACACGTGATAGTCCACCGTTTCTAGACTCAGCCTCTCTAGCTCTGAGCGTGTAACGGCTCGTAACGCCCGAACGTTACAGCTCGTAACCGACGACCGTTACGGTCTCGGCATTGATGACAGCCATCAAGGCTGCGTTGACCCCTACAATGGACCGAGCCTATAAATAGGCTAGTCATTCTAGCATTCTCTACACAAAAACTAGATTCCACTCTGCATCATACGCTCTCTCCTCCCTCTGCATTGTTCTTCTGTCGAAGCTCGCCCTCTCCTCCATCCAGTTCGCCGGAGCTCTGTTGATAGGGTGCTGCTTCACCAGAGACGCAGCCGTTTTATCTCTGGGGCGAAACGCCAATCCGAAGAGCATTACTGGGGCGTATCTCGTCTTGCGGAAAGAGGCTTCCTCGACTCGGCTATCTCTTTTCAGTTTCTTTATTTCGAATCTTCTTTGTAATTTCGATTCAGTTATCTCTTTATATTCCTTCTTGGAAGTCCTACATCCAACAAAAATATAAATAATTGATGTGACACGTTTGTGCATCCATTGTGTTCATTTTGTGTGCAACGTTGTGTAGTACTTATGTGTTTGTGTGTGTTTAGTGTTTGAAGGTGTCCAATTTTTATGTTGATTTTTAAGATTCAAATTATATTGTATATTTTAATTTTAGAAATATCACAATTGAAATAAAAATATTTTAAATTAAAATTTAATGCTTAGTAGTCTATGATAAAATTATTTGTTCACAAAATAATATCTCACTTTATTATTTTGGAACATCCACAATCTAAAGTTTTATTTTAATTTTTTTCAAATTATAAATAAGTGACTTCACATTCACTAAATTATTATACTATTATTATATAGTAAGTTTTGCTTTCTGTAATTTCTAATATGCAATTATTTTATTCCCTTACAATCTTATTTCTTAATTAATATAATTATAATAATATCTTATTTCGTTCACAATTAGATTCGCGTCACAATAATCGGTAATATGCATTACACATAAGCTAAATTTACATTACATTTTTTTTTCTCATTATTAGGTCTTTGAAATTTTTGGTTCTCTAAATCCCAGTAGTATTTTTTGCTAGTAATTGTACTACTAGTCTACTACTCTTAACAGTTAACAAGAAGTGTCTGATTTTGCCTAATTTTGAGATATGGCATTTTTTTGTTTAAAATTATTATTGGATTACTTATTTCGTTCACAACAATATTTGCATCAAATAATCTATATTTTGCATTAAACATAAACTTGATTTGCATTATGTACTCTAACATATTGCATTGCAGTATTATACTACTTGTAGTATATAATTTGTCATTGCAAATATTGTTGTGAAGAAAATAAGATAATTTTTTAATACTAATATTTTTAAGAACTTAATGTCATATATACCTAATATTATTGTTTTGTATAGTTTTGTAATTGAAAAAAAATGCAATGGAAAACTAGTTTATATGTAATGCAGATTACATATTGTTTTGATGCAAAATATTATTGTGAACGAATTAAGATATTGTTATAATAATAGAAAAAAGATAAAGAAATAATATCAAGAGAGTAAAATCATCGCAATGTTAGAAATTATATAGAAGCTGGAAACTTAACATATGAAAAAGATTACTTGCACGATTTTCGGACTGCGGTAAACACTTATTTTTCAACAAATTTACTTCTGTAATGCAATGCTTACCGTTCGTATAGGAGAAATCTAGGCCGTCTAATTAAAAATCTATATTAAACTATATTAGTAGTATGTTATTAGGATAAAAAAAAATATTATAATTTTGATTATACATAAATATTCATCCATATTCTAATGATATACACCAAGAGGTACTCCCGTATCGTGTTATTAGATATAGTAATATTGAATTAATTAGATATAGGTTGGGATTAATATTAAGAGAGAGAAAAGGACGCGTGGGCCCCGCTCCCATCAAGTATATATAACCCTCAGATTGTGGTGTCGCTGCGCGACTCCGGTGCGCTCTCTTACTTCCAAATTATCTGGTTTAAAAAGGAGCGAATTCATGTAATCATTGAATTTGGGATTATAACCGGTTGCCCTTTGTTGTTTCATTCTACGAATTGTATAAATATAACCGAGAAAATACGATTATATATATATGGCGGCCATGGAAGCGAAAGTGGTGCTGGAGATGCCGCAGGATTTATCGGCGCTTTATGTTGGCGACCTTGACAGCAGCGTGACGGAGGAAGAGCTGCTGCGATTTTTCGACCAAACAGTCGGCTTCGTCTCCGTCAAGTTATGCATGGATCTGCTTAATCAGCAATCACTCGGATACGGTTACGTCAACTACACAAATCCTGACGATGGTACTGGATTATATTTTAAGTTTGTTCTACTATTTCTCAACTTTGGATTTTTAAGTCTAACTTCAGTTATTGTTTATTTCGATTGAAAATAATTAGGAGTTAAAACCAACGATTAATGTTATTCTGTTTTAAGTACGATTACAATCTAGGTCTAAGAGAATCTTAATTCTTGGAGTAATAGTTATGGTCCAGCCCGTTCTGTAGTGACGTGACCCGCAAGAGTCCCCTTCTTAAGAGACAAGCGTCACTAAGTTAGGCTAGGCAATATACTACTACTCCATATACATTGGCAGATTTAGGAGGAGGCAGATTATTAGTATGAGCTCAAAATAATATACTCAGTTTGTTACTCAACAAAACTCCGCAAGAATTTTAATCTACAATTATTTTTTTGCTTTTGTCTATTTATTCCTATTTTTTGCGCTTTATTATTATTATTATTATTATTATAGTTTTTTTACTTTCTTTTTTTTGTGTTTACTAGTATTATCTTTTCTTTTTTCTAAATTCTAAATTTTAATTTTTATTAGTGTGTGAATTTTGTTAGTATATTAATTTTTAAAAATTATATTAGCTATGAATTTACTTAAATGTATTTTTATTGAATTTCATACTTTAAATTATATTGAAAATTTAGTTTAATTAGAATATAAAATTAAAATTAAAAAAATGATGCATAAAAGATAAAATGGTGGAATCCATGAGTAGTTGATGATAAGTTGTAGATGTTTTTTAAATAAGGAATAACGTAAAAAGTGTTTTGGGGTCTTTGAACATAGTGAAGGGAAGTAGTAACAGTTAAGTGATATGCATGGTAAGGTGGTCTAACTAGTAGTTTCTCTTAAACTAATTTAGCATATGGACTTTATGTAGACTTCTCATGGTAAAATTCTCTCAAATTCTATTAATAGTTGAATTCAGTCTCCTCCGTGAATGATTTAATGACATTTGCTTCTAACGTGTGCGTTTTGGTAATAGCTGAAAAAGCGATGGATGCTCTCAACTTCACTCATCTCAACGGGAAATGCGTTCGGATTGCATTTAAGAGAGCAGGAACTCAAACTGAGGCCAACTTATTCGTTAAGGTATTGCTCCATTCTGCAACAATATTTGTTAGTAGTATTCATTTGTAAATGAATCACACTCTCTTGCAGAATTTGGACCAAACAATCAACCACAAAGGTCTACACGACATTTTTAGTCCATATGGGAAGATCATGTCGTGCAAAGTTGAGACCGACTCCAACGGTCAATCAAAAGGGTATGGCTATGTGCAATACAAGCACGAGGAATCTGCTGCAACAGCTATCCAACATCTGCACAGTGAGATTTTGCTAGGGAAAGAGCTACATGTAGTCCCTTATCGCAGCAAGCAGGAGAGGGAGGCCAACTTCACAAATGTGTTCGTCAAGAACATCTCTGAAACCACAACTGAAGAAGATCTAACGTCGATATTTGGAGAGTTTGGGTCAACGACCAGTGTGGCAGTGATGCGAGACGAAGAAGGAAGTTCAAAATGCTTTGGATTTGTCAACTTTCAGAATGCAGCGGATGCAGCCAGGTCGGTTGAAGAGCTCAATGGCCGAGAATTCAATGGAAAGGAATGGTTCGTTGGTAAAGCTAAGAAGAAGGTCGATAGAGAGAAAGAGATTAAACTTGAGCGCGAGCGAATTGCACTTGAAAGACCGTTGGATGTGACCAATGTCTACATCAAGAACATAGATGATGATATTGACAGTGACAAATTGAACGAGCTGTTTTCTCCGTTTGGCACCATAACGTCGTGCAAGGTTAGTTGGAAACTTATGATCCATTCATTAGTTTAGCTTTTCTCTTGCTATGCGTATAGCTCATTGTCAAATTTCATCCTCCAAGGTTATGACTGATAAAAGAGGCATAAGCATAGGGTATGGTTTTGTTGCCTTCTCTACTGGCGAAGCGGCTGCAAGAGCAGTAAGTACTTAATCACTTATTTTTCGCTCTACTACTCGAGATAAGCAAAAAGGATATAATCTTTTTTGAGTGCAGATTTCAGAGATGAATGGGAAGATGATAGGAAGGAAGCCTTTTTATGTTAGGACTGCAGAAAGAAAGGAAGCTAGACGCCAACGGTTGCAGGTGCTCTTTTCTATAGGCTATTTCCCGATTCAGTCTAATTTAACTGACTTCAAAGACTAAACCAATTTTGTGATTTCCTTTACCAGTCTATCTTTTCTAGTCATATGCACTCGGCTATGATGGTGCCTCCGCTCTCTCCTCAACGCCCATTTTTTTATGGCAATGGTGTCTATCCGCAAGGGTTTGTACCTCCTCAGGCACCTATGGTTCCAAATTTCTTGCATCCCACCAGCCAACCGGCTCATCCTCTGATGCAACCGCAGGTTAGTGCTGCTTTTCGTATCTTCTCCTTTACCTCTCCATCACTAATAACTATCTTACTGAAAAGCAGATGCCTTTGAGGGGATTCAGAAGCTCTAATGGCACGCCAACGCAGAACACTCTGGCATCTGCTCTTGCAAATGCTCCCCCACATGATCAGAGAAATGTAAGAATTTTTTTCTTGGTTGATACATGAAGTCGTTATGCCTTTGGCTTGTTGAGCTAAGTATTTCGGTGTGTGCAGATGTTGGGCGCGTATCTATACCCTCTGGTTCAGGTGATAGAGCCTGTAATGGCGGGTAAAGTCACAGGCATGCTTCTAGAAATGGATCAGACCGAGGTTTTGCACTTGCTCGAATCACCTCAATCCCTTGCAGCTAAAGTTATGGAGGCTATGAATGTCCTAGCCAATGCTTCTCAACGCCGAAATTGGTTTCAATGTCCTTGAATTAATCATTCACTCTTTTTCAGCAACTGCTTGGTTTTGACTTATTTTTGTTGGAATTTCTTTTTTGACATTATAGCTTTGTTTTGGTAGATAACTATCTTGAGATCAATATATATTCTTTATTTAAAAAAATGTCACGATATATGCAAAACTTAAACCACTATAAACGTCTAAGTTACAATATGGGAGTTAATGCATGGGTGATTGAGTAGATGAAAAACACAGTAGTTGGTTGAAGCCTCAACAGCATCCTTCATTTCGTGCAATCCTGATTCTGTCCTTAAATTCACCTAAGTTGTACAGAATGCAATGTGAATTACCTTCTATTAATAAACGAGATTTGAATGATCGATCATTTAAAGATTTTATTATCAAGTGCACCTAATTTAGACTTAAAATTAAACAAAGAAGCAAACGACCAATTTTTTCTGCTAAACGTGTTTAGATTTGATCATTTGAGTTTCAAGGAAATGTTCCATTATTGATTAAAAAAATTTAGATGAATATAATGGCTTTTCATTTTTATAAGATAAGATGCCCACATTCAGATGGTGATGGTGGGCAGCAGCATATTTATTATTGTACGGGAAATTTGGCCTCTCTTGTAAAGGTATCAGTAATTTACTAATTGATTCTTGGATGTGTTTTATTTGTCACGAAATTTAATAAGAAAGACACGAAAATGAGTATTGATTATCGAATTGATCTCGACAGATTTCATTTTCATTTTTTAAACAAAGAATAGTACAGCTATTTTACTATTTAGATTAAGAAAGTAACCATAATCAAGTCCATCAGTGACCAAAATCTGTTTTTGAATCACTTCACGGAATCAGATTTCGTTACCCTAAAATAAATACTCCCTCCGTTTCTAAAAGTAGGAACTTTGGAAAGAGTGCGAGTTTTAATGCAATATTAGTAAAATAAGAGAAATGAAAAAAAATGGTGAAATAATAGTGAGAGACGAAAAGATAGTGAAATTAGTGTTAATGAATTGGATGATTCAGGTAGAATAAAAAATTTCAATTTTTGGATAAAAGACCAAAAAGAAAAGAATTTCTTCCTTATGAAACAATATCGATTATATGGATTTCATACTCCTATTAACTCAATGCAATATCAAATTATATACACTAGGAGGTAATTGATTTGACGAATGAGATTTATAAAATTGAATTATGATCGAATTGAACTATTTGGATTAATTCATTTTTGGGTTAGGATCTATCGTTATGGTGTATTATGATTTGAAGGATTATATATACCAAAATGCGAACAATTTATATTTTTTGTAAAATTTGTAGTACTATAAATAAAGAATGATTAAATTACCAAAGTTAAACTAGCAACCTGAATTCCTAGACATGTGGAAAATGTAATTAATGTACTCTCTTCAGTTTTTTTTTTTTTTTTGAATAAATAATCAAATAGAACCAAACCAACGTTAACATCATACACTCGGGCATACCCGAGGACGTACAAGGGAAAAAACCACAAGACGGCTAGTACAGAACAACAAGGTAAAGACCAAGCAACAATCAGCATGGGGCAAGCCCCAAACAAGAACGAACACAGTTCAAGTCACCCATCTAAACCCAGAGTGGACGGGCCTCGTTAAAACCCCTTGAGGAAAAAACCCGATGGGATAAAATTCCCCAAGGGGGAAAAAAGTACCCTTTTGAGTGACTCGAAGAGCATCATGAACCAAATCATCTGAACCCTGTGGACTCCATCATCTGTCTTGAAGGTGGAGAAGAACCTGCTCATATGGAAAGTGTGAGTACAAAATGTTGTAGGTAGCTTCTTTGATCTCAAAGATGACTCTAGCTGCGTCCCAAGCTTTCCCATAAAAAATAATCTTGTTTCGGGTCCTCCAAATGATCGCCACTGTTGCCATGAGGGCAATCCTCTTTGCCATCTGAACAATCTGAGAACCACGAATATGTCGTCCTGCCCATTTGATGACACTCCTAATCGTCGTCGATCTCCTCTTCGTCGTCGATCTCCTCGCAATGCCTAGCCAGAGCATTATCTTCCCCCAAACTGAATAGTAGTAGAAGCTTTTTGTTTTAATCACCTTTAAAAAAATATATATACTCCCCTTCCATCCTAAAAAATAAGACAAACTTATAAGTGACACGGATTTTAATGTGCAATAAAATAAGAGATAGATTGAAAAAAAGTATGAGAGTAGAAGGAAAAGGTAGCAGAAGATTTGTTAATACACTGTGAGATCCATATTAGAAATGACGCGTATGATTATTATTTATTGAAAACTTTCCGCATTTAGACTTGATCCAATTTTAGAGAACAGTCCAAAATGATCAAACTAATCTATTTTTTGAGGAAATATGAAGAAAAAATAGTTAAAGGGAGAAAATAAAGTTAAAAAGTAGTATCTCTACTTTAAATATTTATTAGTATCATTTTTTTCAAAATAAGTGCTCAAAACGAAACGCATCTACTTCATTGGAATGGAGAGAATATAACTATTCCATGAAACAAAATTACCCTCAAGTCTCATATAGACGTTCTATCCCACCTTCTTTCAGCACTCGGAGTTGATACTATCAAAATTCGCAGCTTATGTACAGCCATAATTCTTCTAATCAGACAATAATACAATACCTAAGTGAAAATCAACTTTTTTTAGGAGAATGGCACACAAAGTTCAGTACAGTAAATAGCGGCAAAATTGGCTTTAAAATGACAGTTCTCCCTAAGAGATAAATACCTAACTCTATAAAAAATGTTTCATTTCATATTAGTACAAAAAGTTTGAAGCTTACATAAATCATACAAAGAGTTTCATTCGTATTTCAGTTTAGTACATTCCATTTACATAAGAGCATCCGCAATGGTCGGCTAGCGACCGGCTAGCCGATTCGTCGCGCTGGCCGATCGGCTAGCCGAACCATTGCAATCGGCCAGCGCAAAATCGGCGAGCGGATCGGCGTGGGCTCGCCGATCGCTCGTCGCTGGCCGAAACGCTAGCCGATCGGCTAGCCGCCATTGTGGAGGCCCGATCGGCCAGCGCCGATTTTCGATTTTTTTTTTTTTTTAAATCATATATAAACGCGATTTTCGTTTCATTTTCATTTGCACCACTTGTTTTAACGAGTTTTCTCTCTCTCTAACTTTCTGTTCAAGAGCATCATCGAGTGATGGATCACAACAACGAGTCCAGTCCGGCGACGAGCGGCTCTCAGACTCCCACAGTACCCGTGGGATCTGGATGGGGGCAGATGGGCCCGGGATTTAACATCCCTTGGAATCGATGATGGGGATGATGGCTGGTGCGCCGGGGGGCGATGGGGGGGAACCAGGGGGGTATGCCGGGGGGTATGCCGTGGGGATGCCGGGCGGCGGGCGTCGCGCCCGGGTGGGGGGGTATGCCCCAGATGCAGCAGCTGATGATGGGGATGATGGGGATGATGTGGCGGGGGGGATGCCGGGGGGGGTGCAGGGGTCACCGGGAGGGGACGCGGTATATCGGCCCTCGCTTGATTTTTTGACGGCTTCGTCTCACACGTCGACCCCGGTGGAGACGCAGTTCTCGGCGATGACCTTCTGTCATTGCATGATATGGGGATCGATCTCGGGGACGATGATACTCCCGTTCGAGCGACGCCGGCCGCGCCGAGGAAGAAGATGAGGGGGAAGGGGAAGGACAAGGCGGTCGGCGAGTCATCGCAGCCCACTGCCACCGGCCGGAGGAAGTGGGCGGAGGATGAGTACGCCGCGGTGGCCAAGGGGTGGTTGGAGGTGTGCGACGATCCACCGGTTGCGAACAACCAGCGGATCGTCAACATGTGGGCGAAGATCGTGGCTGCCTATAAGAACCACTCGCCCGCACGGGAAGGACTTCAGCAAACGAGGAGGTCCGGAAGGGGTGGGAGCGCACCAGGGCCGCGGTGGGCCGTTTTGCGAATTTGTACGCCAACGCCCTCCGTCGGCTCGAAGTGGGCAGACCGAGGACGACGCCCGGAGGATAGCCGCGAGTCAGTTCCCCTTGGAGGGGAAGTATAAGGAGTTCACCTTCCGGGGAGTGCTTCTTGTTGCCGAAGGACTCGGAGAAGTTCCGGGCGGGGTGCGACGCCGGGTGGCCGAAGAAGCAGCCGACTTAACTATAGCGGCGACTACAGCGGCAGCGCGGCGGATCCCACGACCTCCCCCGGATGCTGAGGAGTTTCCATGCCCTCCTTCATTTATCGGGTCGCCCCCGCCCGGTTGGACAGAAGCGGGCGCAGCGGGCTGCGAGGGGCGGACCCCCCTATCGCCCCCGGCGAGGTCCGGGTCCTCCGCCCTCCCAGCCGCCCCCACTCGAGTACACTCTCCATTCGCGTAACCAAATGTTACGCGGGCTCAGATGTTACAGGTCTTCCGAGAGTGGAAGAACGCCACTGACCCCACGGAGAAGAGGTTTCTTTACGAGATGCTCGAGAGCATGCGTGCTGATTTAGAGATCGCGAGGTCACGGGCTGGGGGGTTCCGACGTGGGCTCGATACCACGGGTGGCGGCAGCGGCGGCGGAGACGGCGGCGGCGACGAGGAGGGCGACGGCGACGGCGATGAGGAGTAGAGAGTGGCGGGGCTCGGGTGTTGAACCCCTTTTTTTTTAAAAAAAAAATCACGTACTTTTTTTTTTTTAAATCTTTGTACTTTTTTTTTTAATGGAATGGATTATTTTTCCCGTATATGTGTCGTAAATTTAATTCCGTATATCGCAATTTTAATTCCGTAAATGTAGTATATTTTGAATTATTTTTATTGCGGCCGGGCTATGGACTCGGCCTATGGTCTGGCCTAAATCTGACGTGGCAGGTGGTTTTTTTAGTGTTGCCGACGTGGCAGAGGAGAGAATGGCTGGCCTATGGCTGGCCTAAGCACCATTGCGGATGCTCTAAATCATACAAACAGTTTCATTCGTATTTCAATTTAGTACATTCCATTTTTTAGTTTAAACAGTGTTAACTTTTTACTTATATGAAGTTTAAAATATTTCATAATTGTTTCATGTTGTTACAAAAGTTTTGTTATTGTTTTATATTGGTACAAAAAATTCATCATTGTTTATTTTTTGTTATTGTTTTATATTGGTACAAAAAATTCATCATTGTTTTGTAGTTTGTGCGTCGCACAAATCTAAGGTTAACATCGTTTAAACAAAAATAACGAAATGTACTAAACTGAAGCACGAATGAAACTTTTTGTATGATTTATATAAACTTCAAATTTTTTGTATTAATATGAAACAAAAGTGAAATATTTTGTATAAGTCATGTATTTTCTTCCCGCCAATTAAAAACCTATCCATGTTAGAATATTGGTATCTACGTAGAATATACTCCTAAGTCCTACCAGATAAAAATAATGCGTACCAAATTACCATGCTCTTGATATTTGCAGCAAACTAGTTTAGCACTGTTTTCAGTCACTATTTTACCACAAATTCAACCATTTAGTCCAGCCCAAAAAAAATTAGTAAGGGCATCCGCAATGGGGCAGACGATGGGTTAATCATAGTCCGCGTCCGATATATCGTCTGCGGATGATGCGCGGAGGATACCCATCGTCCATCGCATCGTCCGCCACAGTGGACGACGCGGACGATGGGTCACGGACGATGGGCACGCGTTTCTTTTTTTTTTTTAATTTTTTCAATTTTTTTTTCTTATTTAAACACTAATATTCTCTACCATTTCACACACTCCAATTTCACATCTCTTCAATTTCTCTTCAATTATTCTCTCTCATCGTCTAAAAAATGAATCCCGACGACTACGATTTGAGTACCTCGGATGGCTGCAGACGGACCTTGACTCGAGCCTTGTTCGATGCCGTTACTGAAGCCAAGGCGGAATGCTTGGCACAAATGCAGCGGGAGGAGGCGGCGGCGGCGGAGGCGCTGGTCCCTCACCCGATACGACGTTGGTCGTATATCCCCCGCGAGCATGACGTAGCGCACGAACGTCTGTTCGCAGATTATTTTGCCGAGAATCCAAGGTGGAGCCCGAATGTTTTTCACCGACGTTTTAGAATGAGCCGAGATCTTTTTCTCCGCATTGTGCACACGTTGGAGGGACGTGATGAGTACTTCCAGTATCGGGAAGACGGGATCGGCAGACCCGGACTTACGCCGTTGCAGAAGTGCACGGTTGCGATCCGCCAGTTGGCCTACGGCACAACAAAGGATATGTTCGACGAGTACCTTCACGTTCGGGATACAACTGGTCGCGAATTTCTGAAGAAATTTTGTAAGTTAGTTGTGGAGGCTTTTGGTGACACATATTTGCGACGCCCGACTGCTGATGATTGCCAGAGCCTGATGCGGATGCACGAGACGGTGCACGGCTTCCCTGGGATGCCGGGGAGCATCGACTGTATGCACCGGCAGTGGAAGAACTGCCCGACGGCCTGGAGAGGCCATTTTACTAGCGGCTACAAGGGCAGCCACCCGACGATGATCCTAGAAGCCGTCGCTGACCACCGCCTCTGGATCTGGCATGCCTACTTTGGTGTAGCCGGGTCAAACAACGACATCAACATCCTCAACTCGTCCACCCTATTCGCCGATCAGTGCAGGGGTCGCGGTCCGGCCATTCAGTTCACTGCCAACGGCCGCACACATCATATGGGGTACTACTTGGCCGATGGCATATACCCTATGTGACCTGTTTTTTTGAAGACGATCAGCCGCCCAATTGGTGAGAGGAGAGTTTTGTTTGCGGCAAAGCAGGAGTCCGCGCGGAAGGATGTGGAGCGGGCTTTTGGGGTGCTCCAATCGCGGTGGGCAATCGTGAAAGGTCCGGCGCGTTTCTGGTACAAGGAAGTCATCGCCGACGTCATGTATGCGTGCATCATCATGCATAACATGATAGTCGAACAAGAACGTAGCCATGTCACCAATTGGGTGGATGATGAAGCCGGATCTAGCTCCAGCACGGCGACCTCGCCGGTCACTCGAGGATTACCAACTGGCTTCGGTGGGGTTTAGAGCGGCAAGCCTCAATGCGCAACCAACAAGACCATACTCAGCTCATGACCGACATGATTGAAGAAGTTTGGAACCGCAACCGCCGCCGTTGAGAAATTGTAGTTTTTTTTTTCCGTATTGTAATGTTTGAATTTTAATGAAATGAAGTTAGTTTTCCAAATTTTGAAGTATTTAAATATTCAAATAATAGAAAAATATTTAGGGCGGGCTATTGTCCGCCCCACTGCAGGTGAAATAGGAGGAGGATAAAATGCTGACGTGGCGGTGCATAGGGCGTCGCTTAGAGCGTCCCATTGTGGATGCCCTAATGTGAATCTATAGAGAATTTTTCGAACACACAAATCAGTAATGGGGGCAAACAAATGTCAAAGTAACAACACCGTTTATGATCACTGCATACCTGTTACACGATTTCACAAAACAAAAGGGCAAGGTGAAAGACTGAAAAACAATTTGAAGACATGCTAACTGAATGGAATGGAAGTTATGTTGGCTAAATAACCATATATAGAAGGGCTCTCATTCTCCAATTTCTCTAACCCATTTAAACTGAGTTTTGGAATACCTGATTATTGGTTAAATTATAAGTGAACTTTGAGAGTCGGATTTAAACATTAAAGCATATGAATCGCGCTATGATAAAAGAGCCTAAGAGCATCCGCAGCGGTGCCCCGTCCGTCCGTGCCAGCGGCGGGGACACCGCTCGTCCGCCAATACATGCCGTCCGTCCTTGCCAGCGACAGGGCGGTGCTCTTAAATAAGAGCACGTTTGTGCCGCTGAGCAGCACGACGTGGCAGCTCCTGATTAGCCAACGACAATTTCGTTTTTTTTTTAACTTTTTTTTTTAATTTTGAATTTAATTTAAAAATCATTTTTTAATAAAAAAAATATTTTCCCACTTCTCAATAAATTATATCCGTTTTCTATACACTTTTAATTTATTTTTCAATTGTCCCCCCCAAAATTCACTTTTTATGTATTTTTATTTTTTACGATTTTAATTATGTAAATTTTATTTTGTAGGATTTAATTATATAATTTTTATATTTTAATGTATTTTTATATTGTAGAAATGTTTTTAGTAATTGAAGCATTTAAAGTTAAATTGAATATTAGAATAGTGGAACCCTTGAGCTTGTCTTTACGGAAGAGCACTGATGTGGGTGTTGTGCTCTTCCCTAAGGACAAGGAGTAAAAGTGGAGCCGGGTCCACCTCCGTGCTCTTAACTCTAAAGCTTAAAACATCGTGAGCAAGCTCAATAGTCATAATTTACCACTTACTCCCTCTGTCCGCGAATAGGAGTCCTGTTTTTTTATTTTAGTCCGTCCGCGAATAGGAGTCTCGGTTCACTTTTACCATAAATGGTAATAGGATCTCACCTTCCACTAACTCATTTCACTCATATTTTCACTAACTCATTCTACTCACATTTCATTTAAAACTAATATATACAAGTGGTGATCCATATTCCACTCACTTTTTTCTGTCTACTTTTTTTAACATTTCTTAAAACTCGTGCAATGAGACTCAATAGTCATAATTTACCACTTACATTAATTGAAATCGTTTATGGGGAAAAAGCAGAAAATCCCAATCAAACATTTTAACGGTAGGATTTCTGGAATCTGCAACGACGGGGATCAGCCACGAGCAAAGTACGATCGTAGGTGACGAGAATGTCTTTCATCTCCTTCTTGGACTGCTCGTCAACGTACTTCTGGTAGAAGGCGACGAGCGCCTTAGCAATGGACTGGCGAATGGCGTAGATCCTCCTTTCACGCGGATACGCATATCCACGCGCGGCCGAGAAGGAGGACAGGCTAGAATGCCTTGTAGCGGAGGATTTCAGGTTGAATCAGCTCGATTGGAACACCGTTGATTTTGACAGTGAGTCACGGAAACCGCCGTCTCCTTGCGGCCAAAGCATTGGACGGATTCCGTGGTTGGGGTCGCCATGCTTGAATGTGCTTACCTAATGATAGCTATGGTAATTAGGTTTTGCTTTAATATGGGCCGGATATACATATGTGGTGCCTTTTTGGGCTTTTTACCATCAAATACATTGGGTCATTGTATATCCTTTTATCCCATTAGAAATGCAACGTTTTCCTTTTTGGATTGTCCCATTAAAAATGCAACATTTCCTAAAATGGAAACATCACTCTCTCTACTTTTCCCTAGTATATATTTTGCCATTTCGTGTTTAAAAGAAGTGTGGCTGATTAAAATTATAAAATTATGCATAAAACTTGTTTGAACAATAAATCAAGTTCGACAAATTAAGACTGACTAAGAAAAAACATGTGTTTTTCTTTCTTCTGATTTTTATGAGTTTGATACATCAATGTTTTGGCACATGCTCCCTCCGTGCCATAGTAATAGGGACGTTTTTCCATTTCCGTCCGTTCCATAGTAATAGAGTCATTTCTCTTTTTAGTAAAAGTCAACACATTTTTCCACACCTACTTTACTCTCTTTTACTACTTTTTTTCTCTCTTCATCTCTCTACCTTTTTCATTTTCCACTTTATTCTCTCTTTACTTAACTCATCTAACATAATTTTTTTTAATCTCCGTGCCGAAAAGTTTTGCCTCCATTACTATGGAACGGAGGGAGTAGTATTTTTCTTTTACGTTTGATGGTGAGTGTTAACACCCTCATCTAATGTTTCTATTTCAACTTTTATCTTTGATCTCTTTTCATTTTTGTATAGTAGCTACTGGACTCACTTCCTTTTCCTCTCGTTCTATTTGAATTTGCTGTTGAGTGCAACCTACAAAGACCGCGGAGAGGTTAGATTTGTATTCTTATTGCAACGACGATTCATATAGATCTTTTGTGCAAATCACGGATAATTGCTCAAACCTAATACGATTCCTATGTTTATCGAAAGGTGAACAAGCTTCATTGCCGTACAAAATTCAGTTCATAATCCTTCCAATTTAGTGAGCAATTAAAATGGGTGACGTTCCACAAGGGAGCTCTCTATGCTTATGATGGCAAATTCATCAAATCATAAAACATGACCTCCACAAGGAATCTCTCTAAACACCAATTTGAATAAAAGAGATGAGAAATTCCAAGGTAATTAACGGAGTTGGATCCCTGTTGTGCTCCAACCACAGCAGGGGCTGCTGTGCCTCACCATCGCAATATTTTAATATTTAATAAAATATATTTTTGTGTGTGCACAACAACCCTTGCTGTGGTTGGAGCACAACATGGGATCCAACTCTATAATTAACACTATAGACAATGAAATGATGGGAAAGAAGGAAACTGTGTTTGTTTATTTGGATACATTCACCGAGACAGAGTTTAATCAATGTGAATAAGGCAAAAAAAGTAACTAAGTGAATAGAAGCTTAGGCTTCAACGAGCCTCGCTTTTGTGTATTAAATAGAAAGAGGAAATAATATATTTATATTAACGTGAGAGATAATTTTTCTAAAAAATAAAATATGACATCTTTTATAAGACAAACTTTATAAATTTGACTAGAAAATGTTCTTTCATGCATTATAGGTAGTATCAAAACATATCCTATTGAAGTATTGTTTAGTGTTTGTGGAGTAGTAACGCTTTGATTAAATTAACTAACTAGTTTAACCATTTTACTATCTTATTCACGAAAAATATTTTTATTTTAAATTTTGGTCCATCGATTAAAATTAATTTCCTTTTATTTAGTACTATAATGAATTTGATTCTTTAATCTCATTTTCACTGATTATAATTCAAACTTTTCTTTCATCCTTTTATAGGTAGTACTTGGTAAATTTATGATAAAATTATTTTCCTTAAATAGAGGTACAAATAAAAGTTATTGAATAGAAGTTTTTGTAAACCTATTAGGGGGTACAAATAACAAATTCAAATAAAGATGATGCATCTTAAATAGAGGTACAAATATCAAATTAAAAAAACGATGCCTCTTCAGTCTTCACTCTACAATAGATTCCCGAACAAATTCGAATCCAGTGTTCCTTTTTCTTTCCCCTTCAGGAATCACACTGCAAAAGTGCAGATGCAGACGCCCTCATTCATTTTACTCCGCTGTCACCACCGCTCTTCCTCTCTCTTTCACGCATTTATGAATTGGGCGTATGTGCATCGAATACATCCACAGTTTTATTTGTTTAATACATTTAAGTTAACAACTGCTACTATTATTCTTTCAATTGTTATTCTCTTTTAATGAACCCCTGTGCTTCATCTTCTCTTGAGGATATCTGTGTCACTGTCTGAAACCGTATATAAGAATTTCTTTTTTTATTTTTTCCGAAAAAGGAATCACACTTTACAGGAAAAAATTGCGGCGATATTTTCCAAACTGACTCTAATTTCTTTTGCCAAAAATTTGAAAACGGAGAGGAAAACAATCCGCCGATCGTTCTCTTTATCCTGTTAATATTTTCTGCCCAATTTCTTGGTATTACTTTTCTTCTTCTTTTTTCAATTCAGTGGACGGTGTTTGGTAAATTATTCATTTGATATCGTGGGGTTGCTTGTTTTTTTTTGTTTAGGAAATCGTATGCGATTGGAAACGTTTAGTTTTGAGTTGTAAACTTGTAATTTTATTTGGATTCTGTGATCCTCAAATTGTAGTAATCTATAACGCCAGTCTACCTTTTTCCTGTATATTTCACTTAGTAGTTTGCCGTAGCCTGAATTTGTTTTTTCAAGTAATTATGCAGGTCTTTATGTTCATAGTCCCTTTGTCACCTTGCTTGTTAAATCTCCAATAGTAGAGTATTGTAGCTGCATTGTAGATTTCTTGAATTTTTGGTGCTTTATTGTCGTATGGCGTACTAGTTAAATGTGTACTATATTATAGATTTCAAAACTATAGCACATTGTGACTCCTGCCTCAAGGACCAAGCTCATCGTTGGAAATTTAAGATTGTGAAACAAATCAAAGTTAAACCATCATTAAGGGTTTGTTTTATAGGATTATGTGTTGTTGATAAAAGTATACATTTTCATTACGGTTCTTCATTGCTAAGAGAGTGGTTGTAGAATGAAAAAGTTATGGTGTGATTAACTTTCTCAAGTAATTGCAACTTTGCAGTTTTTTACGTTTTTGAGTGATTTTGTTACCTCAATCCTTTACTGAACCTCTAACACGTTTTCTCATGTGTGTTGGCCTGAACGCAGTATCAAAGTCTTGAGATTCCTGCTATGGAAGGGCAAACAAATCAGAATGGTTCTTTTTGTGGAGCATTTGGCGCACAGCAAGGGCCCCCTAACAGTTATGTGGATCGATTAGCTTCTCTTGGTAACAGGCTCAGTCCAGCTGAGAGTAGATCGTCGCAGCACATGCTTGCTCCCCATGATGGAAGTATTGGACACATGAGTACCCCTTGCAATCGTGTTCTGACAAGCAGAGGCTGGGACCACGGTGAGTCCAGCTCTACTGGAAATAATGTGCAAGAGAAAATATTGGATGATGATTCAAAAATGAGGTTGGCATGGTATTCCTTTTCCGGTACTTCTTCTGTGGCTGATATCAGTCCAGAAGATGGGCCTCCCGTACCTTCTAGTGCTATCAATCCTGGTTATGTTGGAAATCAAGTGACTGACACATCCCATCTACTGACTTTTAGACCAAACCACAGGCATTTGAGGGAGAATAGTAATTCCCCTAGTGGTCTAGTGGGAGGGAGACCTCGCATTCTTTACGAATCTGGGCGCGTTGGGGCAGAGGAGACTCTGGTCTGTTATGATTCTTCCAGTAATTTAGATTCTTCTTCGTTTATTTCTAGTCCTTCTATAGAAAATAATGACGCACCAGCTCCGTCACTTGGTACTTGGGGTTCATCTTGTAAGAGGAAGGCGCTTGAAGGTAGTTCACGACACTTTCACCCTGGTGGATGCTCTAACTCCAACCAGCCAAAGGAGAGTGTAGTGCAGCATCCTGTTCCTGGCCGTGGCACTGCCTCAAGAAATTTAATTACATCAACAAGTTCATTTAATACTGATCGATTGGAACAGCTGAATTCAAGTAGGGGAGTTGGTACTGGTAGTGTATGCTCCGGACGTTTCACTTCATCAAGTGTTCAAGGAATCACACAAAGTCCGGTCAGAAACTTTGCTTCACGGTCAAGACCTAGACTTGGGGAGCCGATTCCATTTCATGCACCTAGAGGCCCTTCTGTTGGACATTCGACTTTGAATGCGTCACAAACACAGTCGGAACATATCTCAAACCTTAATGCTTTGGAGCTGATGTCACCAATGGCGCTGCCGTTGAATCTGAACAATGCCCTAAACGAACCTTTTGTTAATGTAAATGAGTCTGGTCATACACATCATCACCCATGGAATGAATCCCTCAGTTCTCGACATGGCAGTTTATCTGGTTCTTTGTTGCTCCCTAGAGAAAGAGGTTACCGAGCACGTGAAGAAGAGAATCTTAGAAGCTCGGTTTCAAATATGCCAGAGTACCTCGCGATTGGTCCTGCTTCAGATGCAATAAATATCTTTCGAAACCATATTGATGGGAGTTTTACTCCCGGAACATCAGCATCTTCCAGAAGTTATTCTGGTGGGCAGTTGCCTTCTGCTACACGGTTGGCTCATGGAAACCAGACACTACAAAATCCTCAAAGATCGATAGAATCTGCTCATAGGATTCCTTTCCCAAGCATTGAATCTGTTTCTGGGAACCAGAGAAGTCTAGTTGCACCTTTGCCTCAGGCCTCAGCATCATCCGGTGAGAGGGCAAGACTTAGTCAGGCAAGGCATCAGTCAGATCGAAGACAATCATCATTCTTGAGGGATGCACGAGGTGGTACTACTAATGGCCGTAATGTTTTAGCAGCTGTTGAGGGCAGACACAGACTGGTAAGCAGCCTTCTTTGAACTTCCTATTACATATTTTAGTGTTAACCCTGATTAAATGTATGTCATAGATTGTCAGCTTATGGAAACCTGTCTAAGGACAAGATGTTTTCAGGCACTTACTTTGTAAGCATATCTATTAATTAACCATTAATGAATACACTGTTGGCCTCAAGTTCCACTGTGAAAGAATCTGTAATATTTTTGAAATACCAGCTAATTAGCTCATAGACTTGGATCAGGAACTGTGATATTGAGATATGAACTTTCAACTTAAATTATTTGGTGATTGTTAACCTGTACTTGAACTGGTTTTGCTTTGGCAAAACTATTGAATATTTGGTACAAGAGTATAGTTATGATTAGTGGCTTGCTAGATATCTATCTAGTATCTACAAGGAACATACCCTCCATTCTTGTGATCAGTAAATTGCTTTCATATTATTTCTTCTCCTTTTTTATAATGTGATTTTGGACCTTAACTATTGTGAGCTAGCTTAAATGTCTCTTCACGGTCGCAGTATGGTTATCTGCGTTAGAAGTTTCAAATCCTCTAATGTTTGTTTTATTTATTCTCTAGTTAATAACTTAATATACTGATCGTTGAATGAAGTTTATATATCATTATATTTGTTGGGATTGGGTGGGGACCGGAGACTTATGAATTAACTTTATGACCTTCAAATATCTTGGCTTCTATATAAGTTGGAGATTCAGAAGGTACTAGGCTTCCATTGAAGTTTATGATTAATGGATGGAGAGGACCTGGACTATGTTATCTACTCGTATAATGCCATCCCATAGTCAACTCTTCGATAACATTTTGCAAGGACGTCAACTTCTATCTTTGCTTGGAGAGTATACATATAAGAGGATTAGAGGAGAAAGAGTATAGCTGTTAGCGATGTGAAATTATCATCTAATTTTCGTTCTACCACCTATTTGATTATTGTTTCTTATTTTTTTAACAGATTCGTCAGGTCTTGCATATGAGTTCGATGCGAAGGGGTGTTTCCTTGGGAGATGAGGTTTGTTCTATTTCTTACTTCACAGCCCATCCTTCCATTTACTCAATGAATGATTCTACCATAGGATGACGATTCTTTGCGAGTTAGAACCATTTTTTTTAGTTCTGGAATTCAGTATCTTGCGACCAGTCTATACTTGCTATTTTATTTTATTATTCTCTTGATCTTATTTGGAGATGTGATCGCATCTAATTGACACATTACAGAATTCGCTCGCCTTTTTATTTCAGGACTATATGCTTATTGATCCTTCTGTCAATGAATTTGCTGAAAACATAGATATGAGGCTTGATGTTGACAATATGTCTTATGAGGTGAATTTTTTAATATCCTGGATGTTCAAATTCTTAGTCTTCAATCAACAAAATCAAATTTGGTGCATAATTATCACCAAATCTGTGTCGTGCAACAGGAATTACTCGCTCTGCAGGAGCAAATAGGCAATGTGAGTACTGGACTGAGTGAGAAAAAGATTCGAGACTCTTTGAAAAAGCGGAAGCATGGAGTAGTTAAAGCCTCGCAGGTGATGGAACCATGCTGCATCTGTCAGGTTAGAGCCATGTCTATAATCTCGAAACAACCCCCACAAAATCCGTAATATTCTTTCTATTATTTTGTTTGAGTATTTCACCACAAATTAAGTTTGGACCTAAATAATACTACCTCCATCCACGACAAATAATCTCATTTTGCCATTTTTGGGTGTGCACGGAAAATATGTGCAACACACATAAAACTGTTATTTTTGTGAAGAATCACGTATTATTCTGCTGTTAACTTCTTCTAAATGGCTAGCATTATTTTTTGTCATTGATCAGGAGGATTATGTTGCTGGAGATGATATTGGGATATTGGATTGCCAGCACGAGTTCCATACAAGTTGCATCAAGCAATGGTTGATACTGAAGAACATATGTCCAATCTGCAAAAACACGGCCTTGGGAACTTGAAAGGAGAGTACTTTTTTTCTAGATTGTCGGCCGATGAAGAACAGTCGAACCCGGGCCAGTATGCTTTATGAAACCCTTCACTTGGTGGCATTGCCCTGGAATGGAAGGGCGAGCGTTATCTATTACTGTTATTTGGTAGACGTTTTGATCTCAATTTACTAATAATTAAATATATTGATTAATGTGTTATTGAAGTGTTTTGAAGGCATAACAGTCAGATTAACCTTGCTAGCATTTGCTGAAATTTGTTATTTTAGCCAATTCATTAAAAACTAAATACAGATTTGATTATATGAACTGGGTGCAATTTAAAATATTTGTAAATAAAGGTAAAGTTTAGTCGAATTTATGCGTTTGTTTGCGCATGAAAGCGTTACGAATTCTGACTACAGTTATTTTAATTTCAAGTTGATAGTTTTTTTAAAGAGTTATTTTATTTTAAATACACATTTTTTAAATATTTTTTAATATTTTACTTCTAACTATTATTTTTAAATCTAAATACATGAACCTGGAGTTTTTCTATGGTTTCCCCTTAAATTAATTTTCTCTAAATTGAATATGATAAAATTTGAAACTTGCTTACGCTTACATCTATCATTAAATTAGTTCCACCATTCTTTTGAATCCTTGAGTTTTAAAGTGCCTAAATCAATACAGTAGATTCTCATACTTGGGGGTTTGATAAAATAGTACTATATGCGGACATTTCTAATTATGTCATATCATATTTAAGCTTAATACAAAGCGTTACATAAGGGCATCCACAATGGGACGCTCTAAGCGACGCCCTATGCACCGCCACGTCAGCATTTTATCCTTCTCATATTCCACCTGCAGTGGAGCGGACTATAGCCCGCCCTAAGCGACGCCCTAAGCATTTTTCTATTATTTGAATATTTAAATACTTCAAAATTTGGAAAACTAACTTCATTTCATTAAAATTCAAACATTACAATACGGAATAAAAAAAAACTACAATGCTGCCCTTGTAGCCGCTAGTAAATTGGCCTCTCCAGGCCGTCGGGCAGTTCTTCCACTGCCAGTGCATACAGTCGATGCTCCCTAGCATCCCAGGGAAGCCGTGCACCGTCTCGTGCATCCGCATCAGGCTCTGGCAATCGTCAGCAGTCGGGCGTCGCAAATATGTGTCGCCAAAAGCCTCCACAACTAACTTACAAAAAGTCTTGAGACATTCGCGGCCAGTTGTATCCCCGACGTGAAGGTACTCGTCGAACATATCCGCTGTTGTGCCGTAGGCCAACTGGCGGATCGCAACCGTGCACTTCTGCAACGGCGTAAGTCCGGGTCTGCCGATCCCGTCTTCCCGATACTGGAAGTACTCATCACGTCCCTCCAACGTGTGCACAATGCGGAGAAAAAGATCTCGGCTCATTCTAAAACGTCGGTGAAAAACATTCGGGCCCCACCTTGGATTCTCGGCAAAATAATCTGCGAACAGACGTTCGTGCGCTACGTCGTGCTCGCGGGAGACAAACGTCCGACGTCGTATCGGGCGAGGGACCCGCGCCTCCGCCGCTGCCTGCTCCCGCTGCATTTGTGCCAAGCATTCCGCCTTGGCTTCATTAACGGCATCGAACAAGGCTCGAGTCAAGGCCCGTCTGCAGCCATCCGATGCACTCAAATCGTAGTCGTCGGGATTCATTTTTGAGTCGATGAGAGAGAATAATTGAAGAGAAATTGAATAGATGTGAAATTGGAGTGTGTGAAATGGTAGTGAATAGTAGAGTTTAAATAAGAAAATAATTTTGAAAAAATTCAAAAAAAAATTAGAAACGCGTGCCCATCGTCCGCGTCGTCCACAGTGGCGGACGATGCGATGGACGATGGGTATCCTCCGTGCATCATCCGCGGACGATGGTTAACCCATCGTCCGCGATGCTGCAGTGGCGGACGATGCATCGTCCGCCCCATTGCGGATGCCCTAAGATAAGAACCCGCCTCAATCTTGCCAAAATTATAACTCTAACCATGTTTATGTAACCACCAATTTGTCAAGTTAAGCCATTGTTATTTAATACTACTATACAAATTTAAATAATTTCTTTTCTATCAAACAACACCGATAAAATCATATCTCTGCATATCTTGACATGAAACTCGTATTTCTTATCTTGTTTTATATATCTTCTCATATCCCACATTTTTTATTTATTAGACAGCATGATATAATATACTAGTTCAGTTACAACTATAAAGAGCTAATGCCGTTTAAACAAGACAAAGAGCCTAACGCTGTTTAAATCAGCACCATATTTGTATTCACAAAGAGTTAATGTCGTGCCGTTTAAATCAGCACCAATTAAATCAACACCATATTTGTACTTCACGAGACAAAGAGCTAACACCGTTTAAACAAAAAAAAAGAATGTACTAAACTGAAACACGAATGAAACTTTTTATATGATCTATGTAAACTTCAAATTTTGTAGTAATATAAAACAAAGGTGAAATAATTTATATGAATGGTGTATTTACCCCAAACATATATACCTGGTGTATCACATAGTTAATTTATCGGCGGACTCAAAGAAATATCGTGCAGGTGCTTCTCGGTCGATCACTTCAAACATCTACTAATACATCTGCTGAAGCCCTGCCATGATTAATTTTTTCATTTTTTTTGTTTGTTAAATGAAAAAGTCTTTATAAAAAATTTAAATTACTTATAAATATATTTTCAAATAAAATTTAAAAAATACAGTACTCTTTATCAAAAAAATATTATGCATCCACTCTAGCTTAGATTATGAAACGCGTAATATCTATAGAGGTTGTATTAGGCAAGTGATTGATTAGGGTTAGTACTTAGATTAGTGACAAATATAGACACGAAAATGGACAAAATTTAATGATTGCAGAAACACAAACATTAGCCATAAAACACTCTAAGTCAAACAGAATCGCTTTGCGGATTATCCCTATCATCCAAATTCCATCATCTCTATATGTCACTACACACACAATATATAAAACAAATAATATGAATACCCTAGCTAATTATTATAAGAAATAATAACTTAATCATTTCATAACACTTTTTGTTCATTCAATGATACGACCTGTAAATTTAGCTTCCCAATTTGATTTAAATAAACCAAAACCGAGGGGTTTTATTCATTTTTGTTATAAAAACTTACTCCATATATGCATGTAATTTCGATATATACACATGCATATCATGTTTAAAGATATAGTTTGAAACGATAGCCTCGAAATATCAATTAATACTATAATTAAGTGATTTGATAATGGTAGGCTTTATAGATAACATTGAGAATACAATATTGCATATATATTAGTATTTTGACTTATCAATAGGTTGATAATAAATGGAGTACTATGTTAAAAAACAAAAATTATTTAACTAGGTATATTGGTGCTTAGTAAGTTGTCTTCACTTATTCATCTGAAAGTGGTCGTTATTTTCCCGAGCACAATGACATGCTCCATAATTTTGTTACTCAGGTATCGGTAAGTTAGTGATGATCGTATTATAGAGCTTATTTACCAACTATTACGGTACCTGCTCGGTGAACGGCATTTTTTTGCAGTAAATGTCTATTTCTATAAAACCTAAAGCATAGTTTAGAATTGACACAGTGATACTCCATCAGTCCCATATAAATAGGTCATATTTTCTTTTTTGCCCGTCACATAGAAATAGTCCATATTTATTTATGCTCCCCACAATTCAAACTACTTTTCTCCTTCTCTCTTACTTTCCCAATTATACATTAAAACTCATGTTGATCTCAAATGACCTATTTCTATGGAACGGAGGAAGTATTACTTTTAAATCTAAAATTGTACTCTGCCATCCTATTCAATATGTCTATTTTTTCTTTTTAGTTTATCTGTTCACTCTCTATATTTAGATATAAATTTCTCTCTTTAGTCTACCTTAAATCTCGTGTCACTTGAATGGAATATAGAAATAGTACTTTATAGTATGAAATAAAACGTAAATCTCGTGTTTCAGACACCTCAGCAATTACGAATTAGAGCATAAAGTACAAAATAAACTTATAATGGTAAGTAGTATTATTATAGAATTTTAGCAACTGCACAAAATATTTCTCGAAAAAGTAATTTTTCATTTTTAAATATGAATTTAGGCTTTTCCTCTTTTTATGGTGTTTTTATTTGTAATTTTCGTTTTTCAGTAATAGAAAGAAGTGGTGAATTTTGAACTCTACATTATACTCTCTTTTATTTATACTGAATTCGTTATGTTATATTACAAACATCATCGATTTCATAATTAAATATTTGGGAGCTTTCTTAATAAAATACCACAGTAATAAAATATGTGATTCTAGAATTCACACACAAGTGTTAAGAAATGTAAAAATACATTATTGAGGGAAAGATGTTGCTTAGCTATATTTGCTGTTTTGAAGCCAGTAATGGCATGTGGGTTATGATTGAGTCCTCATCGAATCATGGCTTTTCTCCCTCTATAAATACCCTTCCCTAATTCTCCATTCTTCATCACTGCATAAACTTGAGCCATGGCTGATGAAGGCAAGCATGACAACAGCTTGTTGTGGAACGATGATCAATCGTGGACGTTTCCAGTTCTGCCCGTTGTAGACAACGGCGGGAAGGTACTGATTGACAGCGGCAGGATAGTGACCGCGCAAGAGCAACAGAGGGTGAATGACAAGGGGAAGAAGAGGGTGAGTGTCTCTGATGATCACGACCTGCATATACAGATCGAGAGAGAGAGGAGAAAGAAGATGAGAGATATGTTTGTTATCCTTCATGATTTGATGCCTCACCTCCATCCCAGGGTAAACTTAAACTCATTTAAATTACTCCAATGATTGTTTAAGACTCTAGCTAAACTGTTTATGGTTCAAGGAAGAATCTTCTAACTCAAGTTGTCTGCCAAATATCAACAATCCAACATAAATACTGGATTATTGTTTGCTTAATTTGGCAATGTTATGCCATCATCAATTTCATTCAATTTATGATTTTTAGATCTAGGAATCAATTAATTAGAACAATCAACACCAACAGATTAAGTGGATAGGTACATATATATAAGAAATCAATTTGGATGGATGCAGGCAGACAAAACGAGCATAGTTGATGAAGCAGTGGAGTACATCAAGCATCTGCGGGGAGTTGTGGAGGATCTGGAAAAGCACAAGGAGAAGAAACTGAAAGGCGGAAATGCTAATCTCAGCGCCCAATCATCGACAAGCCAGCAAAGGCCTCTAGTAGCAAATCTGAATGCTAGTTTCACAACATTGAGTTATCCAAATGTAGTGGTGAGTGTGTGTGGGATTGATGCCCATATCAATGTTGTTTGCAGCCCTACAAAGCCCAGGACAATCACTTATCTTGTCTTTCTCATCGACAAGTACAACCTCGACCTTGTCTCTGCTCACGTCTCCTCCGGCATCTACATGCTTCACGTCCGTGTAAGACATTATATTTTCTTGCCCCGTACATACATCTGCTAAACAATAGTATAACCATATCATGATTGAATTAGGGTTTTTGATGTTGCGAACGAGAATATTTACAAAGTCATCTGGCAATTCTTGTTCATGAAAGTGTTTATTTTTGTGTGATTGCATTTAGTTAAATTGATTGATGAATGAAACAGGCAAATGGAGTTCCGCAGCAGTTCCCAGAGGCGGCACCATTTCTTGTGGAAGAAACCTACAAGCAAGTTGCAGATGAGCTCATGCTTTGGATTAATTCCTAAATAAAGGAATATCTGTTCCTTAGGTTCATTTCATGTTTGTTGAGAGGTTATCTCGACTATCGTTCATGATTTTATTTTAATTATGTAATGAATCTCTTAGTTCAAGTTCTATTTTTAAATTCTATGAATTACTTATATATATGTTGGCCAAAGAAGCTTCAAGTTTCCATCTTATAGTTCGCCAAAAGTAGAAATACGCCTACTTTACTATAAACAAGATGTATTAGTATTAGAAAATCCGTTTTTGAATGGATGCAACAGCCAACACACAAATTATAATGAGAATAGGATAGCAGCTTGGGCTCCAAATTAAATTTAAACACAATTAGAAGAAAACTTCGGAGGCGGACACAGGTTGAGGGATGGAAGTGCTTAAGCCTTCCCAAACAAGATTTTTTTTTCATATTTTTTCTATTTGTAAAGTTTTTGAATATTAATGATAACAGATTTGAGCCCTTCCCAAACCAATGTAATTGAAGACTAAATTGCTGGAATTGAATGATGTGAAGGGGCTGCACATATTTTGAGAATGGAGTCACATTTAAAAAGTAACCGTTTTGAGCTCCAATTAATGTTTTCTTATAAAATAAAATTGATTATGAAATTTATCGAAGTTATAAATTTTGACCAATGAAAACTTCCTTGATTCCTTTTGCTATGTTGCAATTAAATTTACTTCAAATATAGCTAAAATGCATAACAGAGATATTTTCTACTTTTCAAGTACTTCTCACGTAATTCACTTCCTTACTTAATTCCTTTATCTGTATTAAATTTATGATGGGTTGGACTAGTGTATATGATTTTTTTTATGATATAATTTTTTTCCTATGTATGTATTATATTCCTTACGTCTTAAGATAGTTGAAGCATTTCTTTTGAACATGGGATTTAAGAAATTGATGTGTTAAATGTTAAAGTGAAGAGAGAATAAAGTCAGAGAGATGAAAAAAGAATAAAGTATGAGAGCAATAAATTTTTCGTCAAAAGAATAAATAACTCAACTACCTTGAAACAATCCAAAAAAAGAATACGATCCAACTGCATTGGGACAGAAGAGTATAATATAATTAAAGTTATTCCATCAATTTACTAGAAATAGAAATTCTTTCATTTTTGAACCATTTCTTACAGAAACTTTCAGTTTACAAAATGGACTCACAAGTCACTACCCATTAGACTATGTTTATCGGTTTGGTTGGTCGACCGCCACCTCACTTTGAATTAAAAAAACATTGAATGGAGCGGTCCCCCTCTCTCCAAGACCGTGGCCTCCTTCACCCCAATCCAGCAACTGCCTGGTCTTCATCCCTTCATTCAATGAGATTGTGCCAAATTTAGATATTATTTTTTTTTATAATTTATATATCTTTAATACTCTCTCCGTCCCCGATTAAGAGTCACACTTGCATTTCTGCACTCGTTTTGTAAAAATAATACTCCCTCCGTCCCCCATTAAGAGTCACACTTTTCTATTTCGGTCCGTCCCCAATTAAGAGTCACACTTCATTTTTACCATAAATGGTAAGTATGTCTCACATTCCACTAACTCACTTCACTCACATTTTATTATAAAACCAATATAAAAAGGTGGGTCCCACGTTCCACTAACTTTTCAACCAACTTTTATTTACATTTCTTAATACCCGTGCCCGGTCAAACTATGACTCCTAATCGGGGACGGAGGGAGTAATAAATAGTTAAAGTCGATAAATAGTAAAATAAGATAGAGAATAAGGTGGAGAAGAGTCCTCTTTACATTATTCTCTCTCTTACTTTACCGTTTTTCCACTTTAACTATTTATTATCATTTTTACGAAACGAGTGCAGAAATGCAAGTGTGACTCTTAATCGGGGACGGATGGAGTATATTATATTAAAAAATATAAAAAATTATATCAAAATTCATGATTTTTCTTCCTTTATAAATAGAGACCATATTTGCTATAGTTTTGCATACAAAAAATATATCATCTTTTCTCCTCCTATAATCCTTGTTTGATAAAATTTCATATTTTTTAGATTCCTTTATTGATAAAATTTCATATTTACAATAATAAGTATTTCATGTAATAATAATATTATGAAAAAATAAATATATAATAGGGTGGTTGGGTGGTCATTAATAAACCATGAAATTATATTTGATTAGGTTGGATGAATATTGATGATGTAAAAAAAATAAAAATGAATTAAATATTAAAAAAGTGGATGGTTGGGTGGTGATAAACTTAGATTTATTTGAATACAAATTACAAACGTAGATATCAATTGTTTTTCCCTTTCATTTTTTTTTTTTTTGGTGTTTCAATAGGTAAAATTAAAAGTGCAAGGAAATGGGGGTACAAGAAGTCACACGAGGGCAGTGGCCTCGTGGTTGGATCCGCACACACCTAACCCTATACATGGAATCTAGGTGCGGGAAAGCCATGGACAAGCCCATGGTCGACTAGCCTAACATCTAGTCTAACTATTACAAAAAACTCCATACCGGAGTTGGATCATGCCCTAATATCAACCTTGAGCAGGACCAAGCAAGGTTGGCTGCGGTCGGAACTCTTGACGGGGAATCCCACGAGTGGGCCTTGACATCGCCACGGTGTGTGTAGGGAAGTACTTGGTTGACCTCGGGCAGGGGTGTCGTCTAGCACATGGCCCCGTCCATATGACGTGTATACACCGAGGGGGTAGGTGGTGAACTCAAGGTGTCGAAAGACCCTTGGTTTGTTACGGCCTTGACCAAGCCATCTCCGCATCATGGTCGGGCGAAGCAGGCCAGTACGGGATGGAAAAGCCACGCGGTCTGCCACGCGCGTGACTAGGACTAAGCGCGTGCGCACACTGCCCCAAGTTTGTTGGCGCGTGGACTAGGGCACGTGTGGTCCACGCCGATCCTGCACTCTCGTGCCTTCCGAGGCACGTGCTGGCATTGACCGGCAAGTCGAGACAAAGCATGTCGAGACAAGGCGGATCAGGCGCAGGCTGGTGCCAGGCTGCCGACCTTGTCGTGTAGCGGCAGCTTTGGCTGACGAGCCTGCCGCGCCCGAGGACGGTGGTTGGCTCGGTCTTCCTCACATTTGGTGGCCAGCGACTAGGAGCCGCCGGCCAAATCCGACCAAGTCACGGTGGGGATGACCTCCCTACAATTATTTCCGGTTTTGAGTAAAAATAGATCACGCCCGGTGGGACTCGAACCCACAATCGCCTGATTAGAAGTCAGACGCCTTATCCATTAGGCCACGGGCGCTACTGTCCATCAATTTACTTGTTATCCTACAAAGTTATAAAATATGTGTCCCCTAAAAGGGAAAAATAGAAGAATAGATAGATTAGCAATTTCAGCAAAGATAACCAAAAAAAAATGGCGCTGAGGTCACTAACACTACCGCCTCTTTCTCCGGTGGCGGCTCCGAAGAAGCCGGTAGCCGTCTATGCCGCAGTAATATCATCAACCTTGTCGGTTTATGGATCAATACGGAACTGTCAAACGCAGGAGAAACCCGTCGTTAAACAACGCTCCAAAAAACCCACCGGAATTATCTCACCAACTCCCGAGACCTTGTCTCCAGCTCCTCTGAAGAAGGTGCCATTTGACTAAGATTTTAAAGTTTCTTACTGCTAGTTTGGTTGTCTTTTACACTATAATTGTTCAGCCCCTTGTAAGGAGACATGCTATGTGATAGGTTCTGGTCCCAATTGGGTTCGGAACGGAAGAGATGGAAGCGGTGATAATGATTGATGTTTTGCGGCGGTCAGGAGCCCATGTTACGGTGGCTTCCGTCGAGGAGCAGCTGGAGGTTGAGGCTGCTGGTGGCACCAGACTGCTCGCTGACGCCTTTATCTCTGCTTGCTCTGATCAGACCTTCGATCTTGTTGCCCTGCCGGTGTGTTTATATACTGACTTTTGTTTATCTGTTTGAAATTGATTTTTTCATTTGAGCTTTATTGGTTATATAGCTTTGGTTTTGTTCTAATTGGTATACAATATTTGAAGTTCCTGGTTGTCACTAGACTTTGTTGTGTGTGATTAGGGAGGAATGCCAGGCTCTGCACGCTTAAGGGACTGCCAACTTCTTCGGGATATAACAACAAAACAGGCGGAGGCAAAGAGGTTATATGCTGCAATTTGTGCTGCTCCAGCGGTTGCACTTTTGCCCTGGGGTCTACTTAAGAGGAAACAGGTAATTCCAATTGTTTGATGGCCAACTCTTACTTATATTCTTTCTCTTTGTACGTTTGAGCTCATAGTATATGTGGTTAGACAACTTGTCACCCTGCGTTTATGGACAAACTACCCACCTTTTGGTCCGTTAAATCAAATTTACAAATTTCGGGAGAGCTGACAACTAGTCGAGGCCCTGGCACTTGTTTTGAGTTTTCTCTGTCGCTAGTGGAACAGCTATTCGGTGCCTTGGTGACCGAGGAAATTGCTGCCACTTTGGTAAGAGTATCTGAATCACCTTCGTTTAGATAATAACTGAAACATATGCATGTCATAAGCATTATAATAGCCTAGCTACTTTTTTAAGGACATCTTAAATGTGATTCTTTAAGTATGTGTCTAATTATGATGTAGTTCAAAATTGAATGTTGTATTTCACCTCAGAGCTGGATATACTGCAATTATCAACAACCAAATAGAATTTAGGTGAAGAGCTGCTAAAGTTTTCTTGTCCTGGAAATTTTATTTTGTTTTCTGGCTAGTTCATAAAATTGTATTTTTGCTTTCAGCATTATCAGCTTGAGATAATATTTTTCTTGTCTCGTTGGACAGCTATTGAATGCTGCTGATGGTAACTCTAGGAAGGAAGAGTTTAACGAAGTTTCGTGGTCTTCTGATCACCCTCCTCAGGTAAGAATTTTAGCTACCTATGATACCCTAATATCTTCTGCAATCACTACTTGAATCTTTTTATCATTTAACTTTCTCATCGATTTATTTAGCATTTAAAGAACTTCAAATGTTGGTTTTGGAAAATGTTGTAGGTTCTGATTCCGATTGCTAATGGTTGTGAAGAAATTGAAGTGGTGACCGTTGTAGATATTCTACGACGAGCAAAAGCAAATGTTGTAGTTGCTTCAGTGGAAAAATCGTTGCAGGTTGTAGCATCCAGTGGAACAAAAATAATGGCAGACAAGGCGATTAGCGCTGCTGCAGATTCAGTTCATGATCTGATAATCCTGCCTGTAAGGTTTCAAAATTCATACCACCCTTTTCTTCATTCATGTGATTTCAACTATGTCTTAGCTTCTTTTGCATCTTCATATTTATCTGCTGTTGGAGCATGGCCAGGAATCGTGCAACTCAATCTTTTGCATGTTTACATTATTTATGTTCAATCCTCCCCAAGCTACATGAAAGAAGAATTATTTGCTTCTGGCCTTGTTTTTGTGTTTCCTAAGTCAATGCTCGCTTGTCAATTTCAGGGAGGAACTTTGGGGGTTGAGCGGCTACAGAGGTCTAGAATTGTAAAGAAAATGTTGAAAGAACAACAACTATCTGGAAGAATATTAGGAGCTATCTGTTCTTCGCCTACCATTCTTCAGAAACAAGGACTGCTAATGGTAATAGTCACTTTAATCAATTTCTATCTTTCAGCTGTATCCTTATAAGAGTTGGCTTAGGGTTGAATGGCTAATATGAATAGCTGCCTAATCTCCATGTAATTGTATTTGATAAGTAAAAAATATTAATGAAAATCCCTGTCTGAATCGGCACACATGGTGACAAGGTGGGTAGACAATCCGTTCGTATGTTTTCTTCTCTGCTTTCATGATTTGTTTTCTGCTAAATTTCTAATACACGTCAAACTATAATACTTGCTCAACTTATACAGGGTAAGAAAGCAACAGCTCATCCCTCCGTCATGAGCATGCTTGACGATGCTGTGAGTGGTGTCCGAGTAGTTATTGATGGCAAGGTAATCACTGGCAGGGGACTTGCCACTGCAACGGATTTCGGACTCGCTATTGTAGGTAAGCTTTTCGGGTCAGCAAGAGCAAGGAGTGTGGCAGAGGGTCTCGTTTTTGAGTACCCTAGATGAGATGACGCCAGATGATCCAAAACTCATGATGAGCATCTCATTATTTCTTCTTGGGTGGAGAAAGCTCGGGTTCTGTGTAAATGCTGGATTTAAAGAATCAGCGGATCGGCCCTAGACCCTAGTGATGATCTTATGGTGCGGTGTACCCTCATCCTGTCGTGTGTGAAGCAATGCTCACCGGAAATGGAAGTATTGTCGGATATATCAGTCGGTCTGTTTTCCTTCATTTGGCTCTATTTTTTGCTACCTTTGTTGGTATCCTTGCTTAGATTTATGGTCTACTATAGAAAGCAATCCAAAAGGGGCCTTTCTGGAATTAGTTTCCTTATTAGTTTCGACGATGTATGATTCACATAATTTGTCTAGTAGTATGATTTACATCTTCCATCTTGAGGCATACTTTAGTTTCTGAATATTGCGAATGAATTATTTCCTTAGAGATTGATTTATGTTAAGGGGGGTTAATTTCTCAAAAAAAAACAACAACTAATAGAGATAGTTTTATCGAAAGAAGAAATAAAAATATTCCATGGCATGGGGGAATGGTTCGAAAAAGTTTCTATAGAAATGAGCATTCTTATCTTTCAAAAAAAAAATCGTGAAAAAAAGATTCTTTCAAAATGATTTATGACAGAAAAAGCATAAAAGGTTAAAATGACTGATTTTTATAGACGATCAAAGAAGAAAATTAAAAACATTGTTATGGACATAGAATGTAATCACATAATTACATCCAATTTGTATTTGAATTGTGATCATTATGATAAATACATCCAAATAATGAGGGTGTGTCTTTTTTATCCCTCTAAAATGAGATGTAAATATATCTCTTTTAATGTGGATCATGCATATTACTCATTTAGTTGAGATATTTATTTTCAGCACGAGAGTGAAGAAAAATATTATTTCATCTGTTCGCCATTAGGAGTCCCGGTCACAGATTGAAGAAATAGTAAAGTAAGAGGGGGAATATTATTCTCTTTCTTATTTTACCATTTATATTTATTAAGTCATACTACAAAACTAAAAAGAAATAAAAGAAATTAAAATGATTGAATTTTCTTAAAATAATGAAATTAAAATACTAAAATATTTATTAAGCCTAAGACTCCCGAAAAAATTATAAATGATTAACGTAAAGGGTCATACTAAAATACTAGTATCACTATATTGGTGGATAACAACTAATACTGCCTAATATGAATGACTGAATACGGAGAATAAGCCACCAAGATTAAAATATACTATTATTGATGTCAACTGAGATTATTGTATATTTTAACTTGGTTCATAAAAATGTCAATCGGGATTAAATGTGATATTATATAATTTATATTGACATTATTGGTCAATAAATCTAATGACTTAAAAATCATAATTATTATTATTATCAGATATAGTACTACATAATTATCATTTGATTATTTAGAAAAGTGAACACCTCTAGTATTCTAGCGTTGCCGGATCTGGGCAATACGAGGCGAGTGGATAAAGTCATAAAACGGTTAGAAACGCCACGTCGGACGAAACGGGTCCAGCACCCACACAACTCATCCCACCAATTAAAAGTTATTGCTCCATGTCCCAGTCAGCGCCACCACGCCTCCGCCGTGGAGCCCCCTCGGCCCTCTACAAGCAGAATTCGTGGTCCCTGCCCCGGACATCCTTCGCGACGAGGCCTGGACTAACCGCCGGAAGAACCATCCGTGCCTGCTTTCAATTAGGATTTGACTTCGAATTCGATCCAAAGCTGTCGTCTACCTCGCTGTCTCCAACAGCTTGTTTCATATATTATGGTGGTGTACGGTTTCTTAGATAAAATAATACTAAGATATAATTTAGGATTGAGTTGTGAGATTATTTTAGTCACGGAGAGTAAGCTATGACTAATTATTGTATGATTATCCATTTATGATTGAATTGTGAGATTGAATCTCATTAACCTAACACATTATATATTTATTTCAACGTACAATCTTGTAAACCGAACACCCTCGTGATTTTATTGTTAGTCCAGGTATAGTTGACTTAATTTGCTGATAAAGAGTTAATTAATGTTCTTACGAATTGAGATACAATTCAACTGAAGAAGATAAACCAATTTTGCATTTTTTTTTTACGTCTTTTTCTTTCTTTCTTTATAAAGTATATTATTGAAAGGAAAATATCAACGTATAAAATATAATGTTGGCCGATAGAAATGATTATGTGTATTAAAGATGATATGAAAAGTTCGAAAAGGGCCCCTCATAGCCTCATCACATCAGTACCAACAACCGTCTCATACGCAATAACGCACCCAATTATAAATAGGAGTTTCATTCCTATCCGATATTAATTTTAAAAAATATTTAAAAAAAAGAGTTTAGGAGAAAGTTAATGATATATGAACCGATATTAGTTTTAAGAAATATTAAAAAAAGAGTTTAGGAGAAAGTTAATGATATATGAACGTTACTAGTTTTACATAATATATAAGTGGGGTGAGTTGGTGGAATGTAGATCTCTTTACCACCATTTGTAGTAATTATGAATCGAAATTCATGGGACTAAGAGCATCTCCAGTGACAATAGGCCAGCCACACTCTCTCTGCCACGTCATCAGCACTAAAATTCCACCTGTCACATCAGCATTTTAATCAAATAGGCTAGCTTGAGGCCAGCCACAGGCTAGCCGCAATAAAAATAATTCAAAACCAACTACATTTACGGAATTAAATTTATGAAAATTACGGAATTAAATTTACGAGACATATACGGAAAAATTTACTCATTTCATTAAAAAAAAGGTATATAGATAAAAAAAAATAAATGATTTTTTTTAAAGAAAAAAACGGGCTTCCACACACGAGCCCTGCCGTTTTCTACTCCTTATCGTCGCCGCCGTCCTCACCGCCGCCACCCGGGGTATCTGCGCCCACGTCTGAGCCCCCCACTAGTGCCCTCGTGGCATCCAAATCCACCTGCATGTTCTCGAGCATCGATTGAAGAAACCCCTTCTACGTGGGTCAGTTGCGGCCCTCCACTCTTGGAAGACATTGTACATCCGTTCCTCCGTTTTTGACGCGAGAATAAGGTGTACGCGCGTGGGGGGGGTGTGCCGAGATGACCTCCTGGGGCAATAGGGGGATCCTCCCCTCGCTGCCCGTTGCGCCCGCTTTTGGCCAACCGGGCGAGGGCGACGAGCAAAGGATGGAGGGGACGGAAACTCCTCGGCATCCAAAGCATCCAGGGGGAGGTCGTGAGATCCGCCCGGCTGCTGCCGCTATAATCGCCGGAATAGTTCAGCCTCTGCTTCTTCGGCCACCCGGCGTCGCACCCCGCCCGGAACTTCTCGGAGTCCTTCAGCCACCAGATAGCATTCCCAGAAGGTGAACTCCTTATAAGTCCCCTACCGCGGCCCCGATGCGTTCCCACCCCTTCCGGCACTTCTCCCCGCTGTAGTCCTTTCCGTGCGAGCAGTTCCTTCCGATGCGTTACCACGCCTTAGCCACGCCGACGTACTCATCCTCCGTCCACTTCCTCCGCGTGGGGGTGTCGTGAACAGCGGGCTGCGACGACTCGCCGACCACCTTGCTCTTCCCCCAACCAGCGGATCGTCGCAAATCGACAACCACGCCTTGGCCACGCCGACGTACTCATCATCCGTCCACTTCCTCCGCGTGGGGGTGTCGTGAATAGCGGGCCGCGACGACTCGCCGACTACCTTGCTCTTCCCCTTGGTCTTCTTCTTCTTCTTCGCCGCGGCCCGACCCGCTGGAACAGGAGTGTCCGCCTCCCCGATATCGATCACATCTCATGCAATGACAAAAGGTCATCCCCAGTGAACTGCGTCTCCACTTGGGTCAACGTGTGAGACGAAGCCGTCAAAAAATCAAGAGAGGGACGATAGACCATGTCCCCTCCCGGTGACCCCTGCATCCCGGGGATGCATACCGGGATGCATCCCTCCCTGCCATACCGGCATCATCCCCATCATCTATTGCGGCATCTGCTGCTGCATCTGGGGCATACCTCCCCACCCTGGCGTTGCCTGCCCCCCGCCCGACATCCCCCACTGCATCTCCCCTGCGCTCCCGCCATCATCCTCATCAACTTGTTGCCAAGGGAGGTTAAACCCTTGACTCATCTCGAGATCCGCTCGTCGTCGGATTTGGACTCGTTGTTGTTGTCCATCGCTCGATGTTGCTCTTGTAAAAAAATTTAGAGAGAGAGAAAACTCGTTAAAACAAGTGGTGCAAATGAAAATGAAACTAAAATCGCGTATATTTAGTTTTTCAAAAAAAAATTAAAAAAAATGAAAAATGGGCGCTGGCCGATCGACACGCCACAATGGCAGCCAACGCCATCAAATCGGCGTGCGCTTGCCGGTTTCTTCGCCGAAATGCGGCTGGCCGTTTCCAATAGTTCAACTAGCCGACTAGCTAGCGACGCGAATCGGCTAGCCGATGGGCTAGTCGCTATTGGAGATGCTCTAAATATTCCATCTGGCTCACAACTGCCGAAGATATTTAAATCTGACGTGGCACCCTACCTTCTTTTACGCGCAAGTGTCTTCTCTATGTGGAACTACCGACCTCCTCTCTCTCCCCCCTTATAATTCTCTTCCCTTTCCGTGTGACGATTTACAAATACGATCGCCCTTTTGGCTGTGCACTTTTATATGCAAAGCAAAACAAACTGAGTCTAGTGCTCTCCGCCGCCAACGCTGGATATTTCTTGTGCTTATTCCACTTTGACTACTCAGATTTCCAAACATATTTTGCACCGATTCTCGGTAATTGCGTTTCTTCCCTCTCGATTTTCGTCCCTTCGCGATGGTCTTTGTTTTTTACTTATTCTTTTGATTTCCTGTGAGAAATTGGGAAGGATTATTCTATGGTGAAGTTTATGTTTAGTATGTGGAGTACTTCAATAGTTTCATAGTAGATTTCTGAGTTTGCCGCCAGATTTTATCATGTGCTGTTGTGTGGGAAAAACAAGTCTTGTATCTGCAATCTGGAATGAAATCCAAAATTTATCTGTTGATTCGGAGAGGCGGAGCAGGGCGAAGGAATTTTGTATAATACTAGTAAATGAGACTAGTTGATGGATGGTTCCTCCTAATCTGGAATAATATCGAAATTTTATAGTGGAAGAAGAGATTTGGGAGTTTCAGATTCAGGTCGTAGAGATGTGGAAGATTTGCTTTACGCTTTGTTCTAATCTCTTTATTGCACACGGAACTGAAGGAATTTTATTGGAGTACTATTTTGAAATGCTCTCTCTCATAATTATGTAAAGAATGATCATTGTTCCTGCAGGAAGTCAACACGATGTGGACTGATCAGAAGCACAACTTATTTCTCCAACATTTGGAACTCTCATTTGTTAAACAACTGCACCAGTCAATTAGTTTGCTTGATCAGGACGGGGAAGAAAAAAGCACTACCCTAATAGATCAAATAAATGTGCATAATATTACTTCTAAGCACACATTTAATGATACTGGAGCATTTCATTTTGTTACTATGATTGCATATGCAATTCTTTTGATGATATTTATGTGTTCCAGTTGGCTGGTCGGTTGCATGGATGTTGGAAGATTAAGTGCAATAGGGGTTATCCTCTTTCCCATGTTTCAGTTGATTCCATTGGCCATAATAAACGTCCTACTATATCAGCTCATGCACCAGAACCTTGGACGCTTTGTAAAGCAGAGAATGTTGGGGAAGTTGTTAAGCCTAACTGTGATTTGCATGACTCCCATAGAGGTGATTTGAACTCATTCTTGTCAATGAGATTGGCTTTTTCTATATTGAGTCAAATAAGGAGTTTATAAATTCTTGAAGTGTTTGTTGCTGTGTGAGTGATATGGCAGTTTGCTATCTCATGCATACTTTGTAGTTTTAGGGAGCACAAGACTATACATGCTTTAATAACAACAATGTACTGATACATAAGAACAAGATGTGCTGTTGAGTTGAGTCCAGTGCAAATCATGCTCTAAAATGTACTATCACTTTCTAGTTTGTGTTGTATTGAGTCATTCAGAATCTTGCCCTGGTCTATTTTCTTTTTACTTTAACGGCAGAAATATGATTTAAGTTATTGGATTCTTGCAGAGGGTACAGGTCAGAATTTTGTTGATGAAGACAATCAGTCAAACTCAGATACTGAATATCGTGTGAAAAGAACGAAGATTATGTTAGCGGATAAGTGAAGTAATTCTTTCTTTCTATAGAGAAAAATGACAGCTCTAATCTTGTAGGCTAACCTTTGAGATCATCATCATCCTTCCAACTTGAAATTTGCTGCTTTTGAAAGATGACAACTACGCAAGAGTGGTTGCCACTAGCCAGCTATTCTTTGATATTCGTCTTGCCCAAATTTAGGAGTCAGATCCAGGTTTGGTTTGTTTAAAAGTTTTGCGTAATGTGATATACCATAATCTTGGCTTCCGACATCGATTCGTTTATTTGACGAGATTTGGTGTAAAAGTAAGATTTGTTTGTAGGTAATATTTGTATATGTGCATGGCGAAGAGTCATGTATATATTTATACTGCCCTTCATCGGTGGACAGATTATATTTTAATGTGAAATGGCTAATATGTTAGCCCTTTCTTCCGATTCTTGCTAGTGAGAATTGTGATGTACTAGTATTATCTAGTTTTGTGTTTCGTTCTTTCAAGAACGTCACCATTTTATGTTTCTGATAATTATCAAAAAAAGCAAGAAAGTCCCTGCTTGCATCAACTCAAGAAGCTCTCTGCACACAAAAACTAAGTTTCAGCATTGCTTGTTGGCTTGTTGCCAGCAGCTAGAATCAGCATTACTCCCATCGTCCATGAAATATTGTCTACATTTGATAGGCACGAGTTTTAAAAATATGAAGGAAATTGGAATAAAAAAGTTACTAGTAGAGTGTAGGGTTCCACGCTTCTACTTTTATACTCCCTCCGTCTCATAGAAATAGGTCATTTATGATCGGCACGAGTTTTAATGTATACTCTCTCCATCCGCGATTAGGAGTCCCGTTTTTCCATTTTAATCCGTCCGCGAATAGGAATTCCGTTTCACTTTTAATATAAATGATAATAGGGTCCCACCTTCACTCACATTTCATTTAAAACTAATATATACAAGTGGGACCCTTATTCCACTAACTTTTTTTTCACTCATTTTTCTTAACATTTCTTAAAATCTGTGTAGCCAAGAAATGAGACTCCTAATGACGGACGGATGAAGTAATTGGTAAATTAAGAGGGAATGAGAAAAAATAGTTGAAATTGTATAGTGGATTTGTAGGACCCATAAATGATAAAGGAAAAAGAAGGAGAAAAATGTTTTCATAAATGGATATGGACTATTTCTATGGGACGGGCGAAAAAGGAAATATGACATATTTTTATGGGACGAAGGGAGTATTAGTTTTATATCAAAATGTGAATTTAACAAAGTAGTTGAGCATGAGTTAAAAAAGTAAATGTGGACAACATTCTCTGGATAACCCAAAATGAAAATGTGAACAATAGACGGAGGAAATAGCATTTATATTATTTCTCTCAGAGCCTTTTCACTTTCCAAATTTTAATTAAATGTTTATAATGGCATTTTGGTTATGATTGAAATTAGAAATGATCATCATAACTTTAAATTTTGTATGAAGACCCATGAAATTGGAAAAGAAAGTGTCTTAATTCGCATTCTCATGGAAGATTATCAATTTTTATATCTCTCAAGTTATGAAATAAACTTGTCGTTTAATATATTCAAAGGTGGACGCAGAAAAGATTTTCGATAGGGGCTCTCTTATACTAATATACTACTACTCAATATGTCCGTAAAAGAATATCTCATTTACTTTTCTTCTATTTTAGGCAAGCCGAAGTAGTTTCGAAGTGGGATCCCCATGCCTATAAAGTCACATCATAATTTAAGTAAATAATTTTTGATTAATCTCAAGCAAATCCTTAAATCATTCAAATTATAACATTTTCGTGGTTATTTTCCAAACAAAACAGAAAAGTGAATTAACACACAAACAGAGTATAGCATCTAATATCCTAGACTGGCAACCAAAGTAGCGCCAAAACAATTAAATTACGGTCATTAATGCCTTTAAAAAAACACAAATAAATAAGCACATCATGATCACGTAATGTAAACAAAAAAGAGAGGGAAAATATAATGTCGATGAAGATCGCTAACTTCCCTACGTGAAAGCTTCAGCAGCTCAAGTAGTTCAACTGATGTCACTTCTCGTTTCACTTTCAGCTTTAATCCTAAGCAATTTTTTATTTTTATTTTTATAAATTCTGTATTGTTTTGTTCATATCTGCGTTGTGCTGATCTCCACTGCAATTTTTGTTAGAGTTTGTATACTGGAAATCACCTTTCGAGTGATTGAATACTGTTAAAACTCTTATTTTAATTTCCAAATGAATAAACAGATTATTTTTGTCATAACATTGTTATATTTTACATTTAATGGATGTTTATTGCATATTTAAATGTATAAGTAACTTAACAAAGTCTAAGTCTTTGTTTTAGTAGACCGGTTGTGGGCGTCGTTCACTTTAAGGTAACACGGTCAGTTCTAAACAAAGAAAAAGAATAATTTCACAACCTAGATAGGCTTAGACTACCTATCGTGAAAGGTTGCAATGTCAGTCCGATTATTTCTAAGCCTTACTGAAATAAGATGACATTGGTGTGGTATAGCACTGAATGGATCTAACAGCGAGACAGTCTTTATGCTATCTACTGAAAGACGAGGTCTCGTAAATTATTTCTCAATCAATGTACGTTAGCATTGAGCATACGGTATTGATTATGCACTACTTTGACTTACCAAATGGTGCGGGTTTTTCGCAACCCAATAAGCCTGGTATATTGGGTAGTGGTGATTAATATCTAGCGGTGCTAGGATTGCTATTATGTTGAATCATGCGCGAGGTGAGTCTCGTTTGATAACATCCTCAAGAGAAGCTTGAAATAAGGTTTTATTATTCGGAACCTAGCTAGTTGGAGTTTAATTACTCTATGAATAATAAATAAGATTTTCTTGCTTAGTCCTCTCTTGGAATAAATAAGATATTAATTAATTAAGTCCATAGCAGACAATAATTAATTAATTGATGTTTCTATCTTAAGCGCGGGAAATAAATATAAACTAATGGAAATCCGAAGTACTTATAATTTCGGATTTGGATGGGGAGTGCAATATTACTTCTGTAGTGGCTGCTCGTAATATTCCAATTTTAAGCTTATATTAAATTGGGTTTAATTTAATTAGTAAAAAGCTAATTGGAAGAGCCCATATCCAAAGCCTTTCATAGATCCCTGACTGGGTCAATATGTGACTTATTATAAATAGGAGGATAAAGGAGACAGAAAATATACTTAATTTTCATTCAAAATTTTCGGCCCCCCCTATTCCTAGGAGTGGTCGAATTCTTCTCCTCCGTGGGAAAGGATTTCTGTCTTCTCTATTTAAGTCCTAGTGCACTGGTGAGATCAGCCCACCCGATATCGGTTCACAGTCCGGGAACCAGTCAGAAGATCTGTGGTTTTGTACTAAAGTTCTTCATGTGGAGAAGGCGCTAGCTATCTTCGATTCTTTGAAGAATCATCAAGGTATAATGGTTGAACCTTAGAAAAGCATGTTTTAGGTTTCAATTAATTTAAAGCATGTTATTATTTGAGTTATGAGCATGATACGTGAGATAATTACGCGAATAGAATTTGTCTAAATAATCCGCTAAATAGATCTGAATTATTTGTAATTGATTTATGTGAGCGCTTCCGCTGCCAACCCCTACAATTTTTACTAGTTTACTATTGTTTAATCGATCAAAGTTTTTTGAATTGGGCTTTACCCTTTGTGTGTGTTTAGTGTGTGTGTGTGTGTGTGTTTAGTTTAATTTGAGTGGTGTTGATTGGTTTTGGCAGATCAAAACTTTCAGATGTTGAGTGACTTGAGTTTCAGCCCTAAAATCGAAAATAAATTGAAGATGTGGTCATAAATTATAATCGGCACTTCTAAGAATCAAGTGTTTTGCCAATGTCAAACCTCCAGTCTCATGGAAGATTGTCAATTTAATAAAAGATACTAAAAACTTTCACCCAGACATGCTGTCGGGGGAAGGATTATTTGGTTGTTGGGAGATGTTCCTCTAGAACACAGCCTAGTAGATAAAATAGTGCTTCCTCTGTCTCAACAAAATATGCACTTATCCGTTGCGATTTAGGAGTTGCTCTTTAAAATGTGGATTTTGATGTTCATAAATGTCAATTCTTGTGTTTTGGTAGGAGGGAATAACTCCCTCAATTGGGCTACAAGAGTCAGAGTGGCTATAGGTGCTGCAAGAGCTATATATTGCCTTCTTGCATGACTTGGAAATACCAGTCATACATCAAGATATTAAGAGTAAGTACATTCTTTTAGATTGCTTACACTAAATTTTGGTTTTGATTGAGGATTCCAGGACTTTTAACACCAAGTTGTAACTCACTTTTACTCTACACCTTGTGCACAAACTCAGCTCAATTATTTTCTGAGCTTCAGTTACTTCTCTAAACCTACTTAGTTACCATGTTTAGATACAGCTCCGGCTGTCCTTTTCAAGGCTTCTGTTTTTTTATGAACCGGTCACTTGACCACGATATGCAATGTGTATGATTTTGAAGCTGTTTTGCTTCAATTAATATCAGGGCGTAAATTTTTTGACCTCAATCAGCCTGCAGGAGAGCATAATCTAATAGTTAGACAGACAAAGGACCAACATTAACAACAAAACATAGGAGCTTGTTCAATAAAATACAACAACAAAATCAATCCAAACTTGTTAAATACATCTTACAATTTTCAAGCAATAATCATGAATAAAATTAGTACAACTGTCAAACTCTCTTGGTATACGAATTTTGACGATGCTCTAACATACTTCTTTGCTTCATCTTCTTCTGCTACCACTTTGCAGTATAAGAATACACACAACATAAATAAATGCCAAACCTGTTGGGAAATTTAAATATGCAATTTAAAGTCTGAAGAAGTAAAGGAAAACATAATGATGATGTCTCAAACAAAATGTATATATCCACATTCTCTACAATCATATGTCAAACATGAATCTTACTAGTGTGAATATGAAGAAATGTTTAATGGACAATAATTCCTTCTTCATCTTCTTGCTCTTTGGAAGCACCTCAAACTTAAACACAAATTCTTTCCCCTTTTACTTTCTTCTTCTTATTTAGCTGATGCTTCTTCTCTAGCTTCTTCTTCTTCTTCTTAATCAAAATGAAACACGAAAACATTGTGTACAGCGTTCAGTTAACCATTTAGGTATAACTGTGTGCAACTTAAGTCTTGTAAATTGGTCTACTAAAAATGACTAGCACCAAAATTGCAATTAAATCCAAACATTGCATGTTCATATCTATTTGACTTTTAACTTGAAATTTGAATTCTAACATATTCTTTGGTGTTTCCAATCACAACACAAAAAACCTGCATATTTATTTCTTCATAATCACAATCCTAAATATCATTGCCAGAGCCAAAGGAGTCCTAGATAATATTGGACCAGGAATTTACATACAAAATTATGTATCTACCATAAACCAAAGAGAACAAAGCTAGAATATAAAAGATAAGAAGAGCAGGGTTACTTGAATTCAGCAATCTACGTAGTTCTGTCAACGGAATCCCTGTATAACACAAGAGATGATACTAATGAGATGCAATTCCTGTATAAAACATAAAACATGATGAATACTATAATACTCCATAAAACAAAACATAAAAATATGATTACTATTGTATCTACTTTTTATCCATTACGATTTTTCACCCGAATTTGATCAAACTTGTTGAATATAGCTGCAACGCAGACAACAGGATTTCGGTATATGAGTTCATGCGCAAAGGAAGCTTGGACAACCACTTGTTCACAAGTAAATTTGGCATACTCAGCTTACTTCCTTAACATCTAGCCATTTTTCTTATTAAATATTAAATGAGTAAGAAAATTAGCCAAATTTAATGGGAAAACTCAAAAAAGGAAAATATAACAACGCTAAAGGGACAGATGGAGTATAAAGCTAATCCATCGTTTAATAAGATGGATTGAAACTCTGGGATATGATAAGCCTCTTGATGATTCTCATAATTTGTGATTACTTGCTTGATCTGTGTTCTATTTTTTTCATGGGTAACAAACATAAATTTAAAGACCGTGCCTCGGTGGAATTGAACTCGGGACCTTTGGCCTCAAGCATTACTCTCTACAGCTTGGCCAACACACACCCGGCCCATAGCTTCATTTGTATTCTAATTTCTCTGGGAAGGGGCAACATTGCACAAAAATCTTAGTGGGGAAGATAAAAGTATCCAATCATGTTTGCTCTCAAACCTGTATGGTAGACGGCCCTTTGATTCTTGTTTTTCGATAAATGGCATCAATAAAATATGCACATATCCGTAACAATTCGTGAGTTTATCTTTACGATGTGGATTGTTACAAGCTCTCATTTAGTTTATCTTTACAATGTGGATTGTTACAAGCTCTGCTATGTCTGAGTATAGTTGAAGGATTAACACCAAAAATGTCTGAGGTTTTAGGTGTGCTTGAATCGCTGTAATACCCATGTATAATGTTTCAAATCGTGCTGCCTTCATTTTTTATATGGGAAAAAGCTAGCTTCAATTTCTGGCTTAATGATTTACTCATTTGTACTGAAAAGGAAAAAGTTTATATTTTTAAGAAACATATATAATAATATTTTTCTTTTCATAAATCAGTATATTCTTCTAGCATATAGATAGTAGTGGGAGCAGAGCAATGCAGCAAAATCGAGCAATGGATAACTCCTCTTATTGCCACAACTGAAAATGAGCAGAAATGTTGATACACATTGCACTGTGAGGTTTCTTACCAGTAAACATGAAGAAAGGTTGAGCAATTCAAATGGACACTTTAGAGGCACCTACTCATCAAACTCTGAGTATATTTTCTCCTTCTCTCTTCAAGTATTCTCTCTTCAACTATCAAACACAACAAGATTTAATGGAGAAAAGGTTAAATCAATATGTCAATATAATGTGGTGATGAGGAGATAGAAATGCAACTGTTTATATAAAATGAAACAAGAAAATGTATTCATACTCACCTATGTTGTGTCCATCAATCTCAATGTAGTAAATATGGGAAATGTTGGGCCATTGGGAATCATCTGCATCACTTTGTTGTTCATAACTTATTTCAGGGCAACCCTTAATATATAAGAAAACAAGTGATGTGAGGCCCCGCAGCGCATGTAGACACCTTAACTTCTTGCAATTAAATATATGCAATCTCCATAGAGATGAGAGGTTCCCCAACCATTCAGGCAACTCTTCCATTCCATAATTCTCTATCTCTAACCAACCAGTAGAGGTGAGATGTTGAATTGATTCTGGCAAATTTCCCCAAGCTTCCCTCCCTTTCAATTCTAATTCCTCAGTTGAGTGGAAGTTGCATATTTGCAATAAGCCATCAACGGTCTCCACAGATCCCCCCATACTAACATCTATTGTTAACCTATTACAAGAAAATTTGGCCATAAATTGAGAAACACCAATAATATCTAAATGTGATAGACGAGGCAATTTCGGCAGCCAGTCAATTATTTCGGGTAAATTCTTTAGGCTACTTAAATTCTCAAACTCCAGTACCTCAAGCAAGGATCCTACCATTTCCCATGGAAAATACAGCAAAGCTTCGCATTCATAAATCTTCATCCTTTGAAGGCATGTGAGGCTTCCTTGTGAATGTTGTGCACCAATATTTGCTATTCGTTCCAAATTTGGACAGTCGCTTATACTCAACATCTCCAAAGAATTGAGGGTGCCTAGACCATCTGGTAATTCTCTCAAATTGGAACACCTTCTTATAGTTAACTCCAAGAGATTGGGATTGTTATAGAATAACCAATTTGGGAGATATTCTAGACCATATATTCTTTCTATGCAAAGCTCTATTAGTAACTTTAATTTTGTCTTGAATATGCATGTTAATGGCATGCTCCCAGTCTCCCTGACTACCAAACTTTTGAGGCATGACTCTGATTGATTAGGAAAACTCGTCAATTGCTTGCACCAAGAGATCTGTAAGTGTTGAAGGTTAGGAAATACCGTGACATCAGTTGCACATGGAGATTCTACTTCTGCCCACTCTGCAAGATTAGGCATGTTATGCAATACGAGTTTTTCTAGAGCTAGAAAAACAATATGTGTCTCCTCATTCACTAATCCATAGAAAGAAGAATTTATGAACTTCAAATTTGTCAATCCTTCTAACCAGAGAGACTTGAGATTTGGCAAATGCCCAAACATTGGGATTTCTTCACATTTTGAGCACTCGTAGAGTTTTATCTCAATCAACTTGTTAAGTGGTACCCAACAACCTTGAGGTACATTTTCAACTGCCATCTTCTGGGTCCATGATGGAAATTTTTTTCCATTGAATCCTTCAATCGCTAACTTTTTTAGATTTGAGTGTGGTTGAAGACCTTCCAACACATTCTTATCATTTGGAGTATCACCACCTCCATACATGTTCCATGACAAATGCAACTTCAATAATTTTGACTTGTTAGATTGACTTGCTTTCTCAGCCTCTTCCTTGTTTTCAACCTTTTCAAGGCTAAAAATTTTCAGTTTCCCCTTGAGATCATTCAAACTCCCGATCTCTTTGATTTTCCATCCATTCTTGTCGCCAACTCTAAAATACTCTAGCGTCTGGAGAGAAGTTAAACTCCCAATCTCAGCAGGCAACTTTGCAAAGGAATCGATATAAAGATGCCTTAAATTAATCAAGTACTTCAGAGCACTAGGCAGTTCCAATCCTCTTAAATTTGCGTTTATTGTTTGCATCTGATGGAGTTCTCCAATCCAGTTCCAGTCTGGCAAATAATTGATACTCGTCGACGAAATATCAAGTTTCCTTAAATGTATCAACTTCCTTATCGAACTTGGCAACTTAGTACACCAATCATCTGCAAGAACTAAAGTATGTAGACGCTCGAAATCTACAAACTTGTTACGATAAATGTGTCCCTCGAACAATAACGTACGCAAATATTTTGCCACTTCTTTTGTAATACGACTTTCTTCATCATGAATCATGTATCTCACTCGGCTCCCGCCTTCTGTATTATTAGAAGAACCTGAAATTGAACATGCGAGATCATGCACAAGATCGTGCATCACACAACTCTCTACATTTCCATAATCATCTAATTTTGCAACTTGTAGTAGAGAGTTGTTCAGAAGAACTCTATCTCATTGGTTCCATTAGGTTCAAGAAATCCTTCTGCCATCCAAAACTCAATCAGTTCCTCACTTTTGATTTTGCGACCTTTAGGAAAAATTGAACAAAATGCAAAACATTTCTTGAGTGACGGCAGAGACAAATTATCAAAGCTCAACTTCAAAATCTTTGTGATATGATCCCCTTCATTGTACGAAAGTCATTTCTCTTCGATCAAGATCCATTCTCCTTCAGATTTATTGCATAGTGCTCCACCAACTACATTGGCCGCTAATAGCAAACCTTGCCATCTTGTTGCAATCTTCCTCCCTATAGCCTCAAACTCTAACGGAATATCCACTTTTCCAAAAGTTTTTGCTTTGATTATCGACCAACAATCTTCATGTGATAACCCTTTGAGCTCATGTGTATGAAGTGATTGCACAGTTGAAGCGACTTCCATATTTCTAGTGGTAATAACAATTGCATTCCTCTTGGTAGAAGTGACGCCAACCAAAGAATTGATAAAATCATCCCATTTTGGACGATCTTGATTCCATATGTCATCAAGAATGAGAAGATAAATTTTGTCTTTCAAAGCTTCTAAAAGCTTTTTCATAATATCTGCCCTACTCTCAACTTCAACTTTATCAGTAGAAATTAAGCATTTAAGGATTTTCTTGAAAAGAGTGATTGAATCAAAAATTTGAGAAACATGCACCCAAATATGTGAACCAAAGTGAGTTTTTATCTTTGGATGATGGAAGACATTCCTAGTCAAGGTTGTCTGCCCCAATCCTCCCATTCCCACAATGGCAATGATAGAAATTATACGTTCATCAGTTGTGATACGAGTGTTAATAACCTCAACTATTTCTGACACCAACTCATCTCTTCCAATGAAAATTGGATCATGTGAGAAGGAATCGGTTTCAAAAGCAGCATGAGGCAATTTTGGCACATCGTTGGCAAGCCTCTCTTTGAGGCCAAGCTCAGCTCCCTCTTTTCGAATATACTCCAAATTCTCATTTGATTTCTTGGATTTTAAGAGCTATATTTCTGGGATGCTCAATATGACTCAAGGATGAGAAGCATGAGAGTACCTTTTCTTTCATGGGCTTAATGGACTTGATTTGTTTGGAGAGAAGATGATAGTTGAGTTCATCCAAAACATTGTCAGCATCGAAGGCCACGTCTTCGAGCTTCCTCAGCCAGCTTTTGACAGCCCCACCGGGAATAGTACGGCTCTCAGCATCGTTCAACAATTGCTGGATCGTATCTAAACTCCCAGCTAGCTTTGCTGCATCTTTTTCGAGACCTCGGACTAGTGAGATTTCTTTCTTAGAATGGTCGATGAGGTTTTGAACTAAAACTTTAATGACTGCGGCGACAGCTTCTCCTTCCATTGTTTGAGATTGTAACTGATTCAGAAAGAGTCAAAGAGAAATGGATGAATTGGTATAGAGAGAAAGAGAGAGCTGCAATCGAAAGTTATAAGAATAATTGAGGTGAGCTGCAGTATAGTTTATACTTTACACTTTACGTGTAGCCTTCCATTCAAGATACTCTGCTTTCATTTTCATACTACTCCTATCATTTTAATTCTTGCCGACAACTCATTTTTTTAAAATTTGTTCATAAAAGGATCGAGAATTGTACCATACTATATACTATTACGGAATGGATAATGCTACTGATTAACATGCACTTATAGGTGTAATATGTGCTACTTATGGTAAATTACAATTTTAGACTAGACTACTACAGTAAGTTAGAATTTTGGAGTAGCATATTCTATACACAGTGTGATCAATTAATTCTTTTCTTGTGTTGATTTTCCTTGATCACGGGGATTTCTTTTCCATTTTCCAGTTTAAGTATATTTCAATTCTTATCTTGAAGCCCAATTTAAGTTTCGATTCAATAGTAAAACTGTTCCACTAATTTAGTTCGACTTGCAGTAATTCGTTCTATGTTATCGATTTCGTAAGTTAGATTAAAATAAAATAAATATATATATTTCAGTTTAATTTGTATGAATTTCAAGAAATATAAAAGAAATTATCTAAAATATTTTGAGATTATCGAGTTTTAAGAAATACAAAATTAGATGAAAAATAAAAACAAATTAATGGAATGTGACTTCTATTTTTAAATAATAAAACTTAAATAATTAGTGAAATATGAGGTTTATTTAAAAAAATAATAGTAATAAAGAGTGAGATGCATGATAGAAGATATGGACAAAAAGAGTACCAATATTTAAGAATGATTTATCTATTCAATTAGTGATAAAAAAAATAACACGGCTTTTATTTATAACACATGTTGTCATGATAAAACAATGAGTTGAATATATACGCCATCCTGTTGCCAAAAACAAAAATACAAATAATGTTATACAACTTCTCTAACACAGAGAGTTATCATTCTTCAAGACTGCAACGTAAACGAAGTTAATCAAAGTTTAAATCCAATATATGTTCTAGAAAAATGCGACTTCAGCCACCCCAATCAAGGTCTTATACACGAACATCGTGAGCTCTTACAGCCTCTAAACATAGGAATCGTTGTTTCAGTGTCTATACAAAGTTATGCAAACCATTAGACAAATTTAGTGGAGAAAGTCAAGAAAATTTGTAGGAGAAAAGAAGTTAGAAGATTGAGAAAAATTTAATGGAATATATAGGAAGAAAAAAAGATAGGGAATTCATTACAGTTTTAAATTCACATATGCATATATATGCTCCCTACATCCATGAAATATATTAACATTTGATCGGCACAAGTTTTAAGAAATGTGAAGGAAATTAGATAGAAAATGTTACTATCCATGAAATATATTAACATTTGATCGGCACAAGTTTTAAGAAATGTGAAGGAAATTAGATAGAAAATGTTACTACTAGAGCATCAGTCTCACTTTTATATATTAAACTCTTTTCTAAACCAAAACAAACTTGCATAGATATTCACAAAATCCAAATATTCAAATGCAAACTACAGTAAACAAAAGAGTCTGAGATGAAATTTTTTACTTCACTTTTCCAATCACTTTATATCAAATCATCTTTCTTTCTCTTCAACTTTTAAAACATAAAAAATTAAAAATGACATGAAATTAATAACTATATCAAAATTTGGTTAACAAATCCAAGTAATGTGGCACTACCAGATACTATATCATCAGGAAACACATTACGTAATTGTTCTTCCACAATATGCTATAGAAACCAGTAAATCTGGGGAGAGAAACAATATAACTTACATTTGTAATCTTGTTACAAATTGAGTGTCAATGGAAGGAAGAAAATGTTACAATCACAGAACAAACTGAGCGCTTTTCTTACAAAGCATCACGCGCAGAGATCCTGCATACAATAGCATCCGACACTGAAGATATCCCCAACTCCGGCACTGATATTTTGTAGTGCTGAGATCAAAACCAGCATATGAGCAACAACAATACAACATGTTTAAACAATCATGTTTTCTGGAGCAATAAATTATGGAAACTAAGATGTGATGAGCAGATGTGATGAACAAACCTTGTGTATCTGAGCTCGGTCAGCTCGTGTTTCCAATTCCTCCAACCCTATTTCTGTCCCTTTTATAAGTCCATTTATGGCTGTCATCTGCCAAAACAACAGCTATCATTTAACAAAGAAAAGAGAATGACAGTTTGAAGATCCATTAATTTTCATTCCAATGGTCTCACCTCATCAGATGAAGCACCAAAGCGAGCTGCGAGGATGTACGTGGTGCTGTCTGATATGCCGCACCTCTTCAAGGACTCTGATATCTGGTTCAAAAGAAAATAACTCAAGCGGAGTTCCAGAAGACTAACACAAAGAAGCACAGCATTCTTACATGTTTGGAGCCCGAGTAATTGTAGACAAGCTCCGAATGAAGAGTGCGGGTAGTGAGAGACTCTCGTGATTTTGCTACAAGCGTCTTGTATGCAGCAGCAAGAACAGGGAAAACATCGGGCACCTGTCCAATTGCAAGTCATGAATATCACAGATATTCCACAAGTCCACAAGTCCACAAGTATCAATAATACAACAATCTGTACTTACAAGTGAAGCATTCAGAAATGCTACTTCTGGTTCCAAAGTCCCTGCTTGCATCAACTCAAGAAGCTCTCTGCACACGAAAACCAAGTTTCATCATTACCTGTTACCAGCAGCTAGAATCTGCATCTCCTCAATAAAAAATTCAAATGGCAGATTCAAACAATCTCTCACTATATGTCTTGGAGTTTCATAAACCTTTCTAACCAAATTAATGGATGACATTATGTCCAATTAGAAATTTATACACACTCAGTCATTATTATCTCAGAACCAGAAACTGGCTAATCAATGAATTATCTGAGAACCAGGTATTGGCTAGAAACACCAGTTAATTTCTATCTTCGAATTCTCTCAGAAGCAGTCAGGTATTGGCTAGAAACACCAGTTAATTTCTATCTTCGAATTCTCTCAGAAGCAGTCAGGTATTGGCTAGAAACAACAGCAAAATTCTATCTTCGAATTATCTCAGAAGCAGTCAGGTATTGGCTAGAAACAACAGCAAATTTCTATCTTCTTCTCTATGGAAGTTATATGCAAACAAAAAAGATGCCAAATTAAGTATCTCTAATAGATTGAGAAGCAAATTAATGAAATTAGGAGGAAAGATAAAATGGAGTAACGTACTTGGAATTAGTAACATCGACGAAGAGAGCGAGAGAAAGAGAGACACCACCGATCCCGATCTCGAAGCTCTTCATTTATGCGTTCGTAAGCGAAGAATTATAGTGGATTTGGGGTTTGGGGTTTTAGGAGACGATTTCAACGACGAGCTTCACTGTGCTAGGGTTTCTATTAAATGGGCAGTTCAAATTTGAATGAGAAAATCATATTAATATAACAATAAAAAAACTATACTCCACTACTGGTACCAAAATTGTAGGGGGAAATGATGGAAATTAAATAAGACATTTTTTTTGTCAAAGTCGCTGTGGGAAAATAATATAAATTTAACAAAACAGAAACTCAATGACAACGAAATACATAAATTAAATGATTAAATATAAGCAAATAATATTTGAATAAGAGAATGGTACAAAAATGTATGGTCATATAATCATATCAAAATAAAAATTAATACAAACTTGAATGAGAAAATCATAAATAAAAGTGGTACAAAAATGTGGGAAAATTACATACTAGTAGTAAAATAAAACAATAACAAAATTTAAAAATAATTTGAATGAGAAAATCTTAAATACAACCAATAAAAGCATTACATCGCGCGCCAGGTAGGGGTCGAACCTACGACTTTCTGCTTAGGAAACAGACGCTCTATCCACTGAGCTACAGGCGCTTCTTGTTTGAATTTGATGTTATTTTAATATGAACAACAGTTGAAGATCGCTCTGTAATTAAATTTAAAGTAATGAATAATTTGGTTTATTTTTAACTAGCTCACAGGATATTACTCTAATTTTTTCTAAATTAAAATACATAAACCCTTGCACATGTTATAGTGCTTCAGTAAAATTGATAATCTTCATTTCTATCTCATTCACTTACCTAAATACATGGACAGTCCCTTCTCCCGATTTCTGTATCCGGGTAATTCATTCTTCTCATAGATTAATTTGTTCAGTCACAACTTCAATATAAGTTGCAAATATTTATTTCAAATTTCTCACATTCTTGATGTGTGGTGTTCTAGGTTCCCTCCCTTTTAGACGAATTTAGTATTTTTAGTCAGTTATGATACACTGCTAGACTGCTACAGTGCCAAACTATAGTTGATTAACGCAAAGAATGAGCATTGCAATTTAAAATTTTGTAGATTGCATGCATATTTGAACCAAATTACATCCATTATTAACAATGCAAATTCCCACTTCTCAAGCAATAATTGGACAAAGTCCGTGAGTATTATTTATGGGTAATAAAGGATAGAGGATAAAAGGAACTAAATTAAAAATTAAACTGTCTTAAAAGATTACATGAACAAAGAGAAGACAAACAGATGTAGGAGTTAAAAAACAATGGCTGTTTACTTAATAGGAGACCAAAGAGACACAAACCTATTTTTCCTCCACTTTTTCTTGACGATTTCTTGTCCATTTTTTGCCTTGTGATTTGTTTTTAGCAAGTCTACACTACGGGGAATCAAGTCTCTATGAACAACCCATAATTTGACTAATCCAAATTAGTAGAATATTAATTAAGGACTAATCATGTGAGGCTCACTTGTGGTCACTCATTTGAATGAGAATCTTTTTCACCTTGTTTATGTACTTACTAGAGAAGAAAAAGGGGAAAAAGATTTTTATTTTATTTATAGTCAAGATTCAAAACTAAAAATAAATTAACTCCCATGTGAAAATGTCATGAGGCTTGTTGCCCGTTTTGGTGTCCATGCACACATGATATGTGGTGAAGTCTAATTATGTGCTATGAGCTGATTGTTTTAATCACTATTATGATCAATTTCGTCTTCCCACACACAAAGATAATAATAATATCACATGCACTTGCACCTAAAATGAGCAATATGAACTCTGAAGAATAACTCAATTTAAATAACACCATGCATGTTATCGATAATTGTTAGTATTTTTTTTTTCTTTTCTTACCTTTCAGGCATACAAAGGACCTCTGCAGTTGTCCCTTATGATATGAAGTTACTTAGTTTTAAAAAAGATTAAGTGTGGTTATTGGACTCATGTTCCATTAAAAATGAAACATTTCTTTTTTGCACGTGTTTAAAAATATAAGAATAAATAGTTAAAGTGAATAATAAGTTAAAATGAATCTGAAACTTCACATGAGAAAGGCATGTCCACCTTTGAAAACAGTAAATCTGTCTGATTTAGTGATTTACCATGTGGTCAAGAATACCCTATATGAATGGATGAATATTATGATTCCTTCAACATTAGTAGGGTTATAGTTATAGCTTATTCCAAGATTAAGATGCTCCTGTAACCCTTGGGCTCGTTTCACCACAATGTATATATACTAGCCAGCTTTTACTAGTGAGAAAGCATAGAAAAATAAAGAGAAAAAGACATAAAACTTGGCATCCTATAAGATTGAATATTGATATAGACAGATCTATGTAAACATTATTATATGTTTATCACGTTTCTAGCTCAAAAACAACGCCATGATTGAGGCCATTTGTCTTGAACAAGTAAATACCATTTCTTCATCGCCATAAAGGGGCAGTTTCATTTTTTAATACCTACTCAAAAAAATTTGAAGAAGCCCTATATAAAGACACATTGCATTCCAACTCCAACAGTAAATTAAGCAAAAGAAAGAAATACATGTAGTTTTGCTCTTGCTCTATTCTGCAATGGCATGCTTAAACATGCCAAGTAACGATCAAGCCTTGTACAACACAATCACAGGTCCAAGAATCTCATTTTCAAATGATTTTCTCGAGCCCGTCAAGCTAGATAAGAGCTACAGAGAAGCTCCTGTTTCCTCCGATTTCGAGTTCTCTGTCCGGAACTACTCTATGATCTCTGCAGATGAGGTTTTCTCCAATGGCAAAATGCTGCCATCGAGGGAGAGCTTCACCAAGACGAAAACTCTCAGAGATGAGCTCCTTGCTGGTGACGATGATTATGAGGATGTCTCATCGCTAAGGCTGGTGAAGGGTGCAAGCCGATGGAGGGAGAGGTTTGGGCTGAAGAAATCACACAATGTGGTGCCTAAAAAGAGTTTGGGAAGTATAGATGAGATGAAGGCCTCAGATATTGGTGCTTTTGCCAGGAAGAAATAATGCATTTTGTAAAAGTAGTCTGATTTTTGTTTGGCTGTAAAGCTTTGAGTTTTTGAATGTTGCTGCTGCTCGAGTTCGAAAAGTCGATGTAGATGTTGATCTCTTTTTCTCTAATCTAACAATTTGAATCCTATGTTTCTTACTGATTCCAATATTTATATATTTCATATTTCAACATCACCATGTAGAATTGTTCAACAGTCACTAAAACACGAGACTGAAACACAAAACGGGCCTAGCGATTCTCATAACGAGATTAGCAAAACATAAATACTACGGGATAAGAGAAGAGGGCCTTTTTCACCATGGAGCAGCAGCAACCTCTCCAAAAATATAGCTCTGCTCTTCGTTTTTCTTTACAAGACCATCGATCTCAGCATCAAGATTCTGTATCCGCACCTTGACATCCAAGAGCTTTATGTTGAGGCGGCGAGTTTCTTCCTTGGCTTCAGCTCTTTCCTGCCTCTTCAGCTTAATCGCAGCTTGGGCTTCGCGAGAAATAGAAAGCAACTTGTCTATACGGGCACGAAGGAATCCCACCTCCATGCCTAAATCCTCAAAAGCTTTCAGAGTCGTATCCCAGTTATGTAAGTGGTCAGCAGCAGCATCTGTGGCTGCTCTGATGGCACCGGCTATGTTGATTGTCTCGGATATCATACCAGCAGCTAGTTTCGCGTTGAACCCCTTCATGAGATTCTCATGAAGAAACTTGTTTTGGCTGCGACAGATCTCGTAATACTTAGTTCTGAGATGTAAAGGTATCTCCGAGTCAATCATTAGGCCATCAACGTGGATACTGAAATCTGCGAAGCCCTTTATTTCTTTGAAACTAACAACAGATTCTGAGAATCTGATGGCATTCATGCTTTCTGTACTTGAATAATCATTGTCATCTACGGATGCACCCTCACTAGGATGAATATCATTAATTTTATTACCATTTTCAGCACAAATGAGCTTCAGACATTTCCTTGCAGTTTTGGTGATCAACACTTCTTCTTCCTGTTTCACTAGATCATTTGCAGTGATCATGTAAATGATAAGTTTTAGGATGCAACAAATTAAGATTAAGGTTGAATTAGGATACCTTCTTTGATTGGCTCTGCATTCAAACTTAGATTTGGAAGGCTTGCTACTCCAACATTTTCTGTACTTTCTCTCACAATATGTACCTTGAGAAAAGCAAAGGGTAGAGAGAGTCAGATGTGAGTTCTAACCAAATGGTCTTACACTTCAAACCAGACAAAATGTTAGCATAGTACAAGAGGAATATGCCGTACTTCCATGCGCATCACGATGCAGATCCAATGTCCACAATTGACCAAGGTTAGGATCATGTTTCTATTACCATGTGATAATGTGCTAGAATATAATTGAAGAAACAATAGTCTGCTTCTCAAATGCGAAGTGGTCTAGACTTTGCTAACATTACATAGATGCAAACTCCGACAAGAAAATGGAAAAACAAATATAAAACGCTGTGAACCAAGATTAGCCTTACAAAATTACCTTTAACTTGCGCGGCTCAATCAGTTGATAAACTAAAACATCTCCAGCAAGCAACTTATGTGCAATCGAGAAGGTTCTCCATCCACCACTTAGACCAGTTTTCTCCATCAAGTACCTTGTACTGTATTCATATTCATTTTCACCTACCAAAACTACTATCTCATCCTGTTTCGGTAGATGTGCAACACAAAAGTTCTTTGGTAGGCCCTGCATTTCAAAGAGTATACTTAATGCATTTTATGTACCCTACACAAGTATATTTGCCTTATTGAATTCAACTCACCAACCAGAATCCACCAGATACATGAGACTTGAGCATTAGCTTTATAAAACTAGGGTATTTCCGTGACAGATTCGCTTTAACCTCTTGAGCTCGTTCCATTGCAGAGCTCGAGACTCCAACACTTGTGTTAACATCATTAGTAGGACTATCTTTGGGTCTGTGACTATAAGATTAAAAAAATAGTCATTTAAAAAGGGTGAATGTAGTCTTTGTAAGAATATGCAGCATCAATCACTTACACTACAATAGCTGTTTCGTCGGGGATGGACTCTTCCTGCTGGAGTAATAAAATGAATTTCTATTTAGCCAATTACGAAAAAAACATAATAATACCAACAGAGTATATCAAGAATTCATTGATATTTTGGAAAAGATGAGCAAATATCAATTGTACAACAAGTTGTAAGAATGTGGTAATGCTTCCAAATTATAGTAGTAATACTTTATTGAGGGTGGTGGAGTGATACTACAAGAAGAAGTCAAACCATTGCTCAGATAAAAATGATTTGTGTGCTTATGCAATTGAACAGAGTGTTTAAGAAGTGCACTGCAACATTATTTGAGCAATTTGCTGTGGACTACTATTGTTCTTCTGCACCTAATTGGTAAAGTAATTTTAGCAAGGCCCAAAAACACAACCCTCAACAGAAGAGAAACAAATCAAATAGGAATAGAAAGTAGCACGATCTCACCACTGCTTAACACATTTATAAATAGTGAAAAATCAGGAAGAAAAAAAAAACAATCTTACAGTTTGGTGTGTATGGTCAAGGTTCATAAGCCTCTGCTCCACCAGCCTTCTCTTGTTCTCCCATATAGCATTATTGTGCTTAGCCTACATTCAGTAAAACAAAAGTCCAAAACCCAATTAGAAAAATAGAATACAGTTGAAATGATCATCAATTTTAAGAAAAGAGAGAATCACCTTGGACTCCTCCGGTGTAGCAATTTTCCGCTTAAGCTTCTGCATAACATTCACACACAAATCAGATAAAAAAAATAAAAGCCCTTGAGAGAATATGATGAATAATCAACAATTTATAGCGAGAGAGAGAGGCGGTGACCTTGCAAATAATAGCTCCAGTAGAATCATGGACGGGAGAGACGGCCATAGTTGGTTGTTTTGTGTTTTGAAAAATCGATAGTGTTATACAGAGTTGCTGATCATCGTGCCGTTGATTTCAAAATAGGTTGCTAGTTTGAGTAATGGGATTTTGACAATGTGTCAGTCAGACCATCATTTCTGGGACAATGTGAGAGACAAAGGGAAATGGTAAATTGGTATTCAGTTCAATCTCTAGACACTAGGTTTTAATCATTATACTGTATTTAGTGTTATAGAGTATACTCCTATACTGGCTACTATTACACCCGTATTATACATGGATTAAGATATTTTCAAATAACACATATTAACATATAATTACTCTCATTTAAATTCACCAAAATGGTGGTTATATAAATTAGTACGAATTGCAACGCAATAAAAAAAATATTTAAACTAACAAACGTAAAGTACACAAGAGTAATATAATTACCGTGATTTAAATTAACTAAAATGGTGGATATACAAATTAGTACAGACTTCATTACAATAAAAAAATACTTCCTTCGTTCCATAGTAATAGAGTCATTTTGTCATTTTAGTACGTTCCATAGTAACAGAGTCATTTCTCTTTTTAGTAAAGTCAACACATTTTTCTACACCTACTTTATTTTCTCTTACTTTTTTTTCTCTTCATCTCTCAACCTTTTTCATTTTCTACTGTATTCTCTCTTTACTTAACTCACACACAATTTTTCTTAATCTCTATGCTGAAAAGAAACGTCTTCATTACTATGGAACGAAAATGAGTACTTAATTAGTCAAATAGTTTAGTACCCAATTAACTAAGGGGGTGTTCGGTTGACAAGATTGTATCCGGGATTAAATTTGTAGTGTGTTTGGTTCATGAGATTCAACCTCATGACTCAATCCTAGATGGATAATCATGGGATAATTAGTCATAGCTAACCCCCTATGACTAAAATAATCTCACAACTCAATCCTAGGTTGTATCTTTGTGTTATTTTATCTTGCAAACCGAACACCACCTAAAAGAATAAATCTAATCAACTAAAGACTACGACTAATCAGTAATCACACTAATAATTCAAATACCGAAAAAGCCTAAACCTTCCTTCTTCCCTATTCCATCATCCTTCTACCTTATTTTAATGTACATACAACTGTTTTATTGAGAGACTCCGCGAAAAGATATAGATTCAAATCCTAAATTTGTCATGCCTTTACTACCATGCACAAAATACAGATACTCTATCAGTGTCAAGCACCTAACCGAGCAACTATAGACAGCTCGAATATAACTACCCTAATGGTGAAATCACGTAAAACAACATAAAAAATACCCCTTAGATCTATGGCTCTATCGCTGCCACATACATGAAATAGTCGATCGCCATCTGCATCGATGTGTCCTCCGCGTCGACAAGGTTCGGGAGCAAAAGATCCACAATTCATGAGCAAAAGACCTTTTAGTATCCACCATCTTCAACATAATTTTAATATTTACATATGAAACGTTTACTAAAATTTACGTAAAATTTAATATTTGTAGGTGAAATGCTTAGAGAAGAAATGCTAATTAAAGGTCACGGTGGTTTTTGGAATGTGGAAAGCCAAACTATTTTAACCAATAAATAACTTTTTTATTAAAAAGACATTTAATATCAAGTTTAATGTCATTTGTTACAAATTATATCAATAATAAATGTCTATTATTTTTGACGTTTCAAACCATAAGCTACTTTAAAAAAATTAGTTTTAATTAATAAATAAATTTATTATTAAAATGGCATTATTGTAAATATCACCAAAACTCCCCTTTTATATACTTATAGATAGATAGATTTCTTAATTAATAAATACTCCCTCCGTCCCAAGATATATCCCGAGATAAGTGAAGTATTTCTTTTAATACAACATTTAAGAAATTGATATTTAAAGAATTAAAATAAAGAGAGTAACGTACGAGAGAAGAAAAAGTAAAAAAAAAAATAATAAATAAATAAAATAAGAAAAATAATTATTTTTGAAAAAATGATTCATTTAAAATAGAACCATTTCAACAAGAAATACTAGTAATAGTTTATCATCGAGGGGGTACTAATCGATAACAAAACCATTTTTAATCTCATGAGCTTGCCACGTCAGTCCACACGTGGGAGGTTTTGGCTATGTGGATTCTCATCTTATTTCCTCGCATTATTTTCGTTACTGTATAAATATCTCAATATAAGACGACTATTAAGTTTAATCCCTCCATCTCCTTAACATGTGTCCACTTTGACTCGACAAATTTTAAAAAATATACTCTTTTTGTTTTCCGAAGATGACTTACTTTTTTTTTTTTTATCATAATTACTACTTCTTCCTTTCAATCATAAATGAGACAGTTCTTTTGAACATCAGATTTAAGAAATACTCCCTAGATATTTTGGAGAAAGAGTAAAATAAGAAAGGATAAACGGTAGAGATAATGTTGTTTCCATTTTTAGGTAACGTTATAATGGGTTTACCCAAAAAGAAAAACATTTCATTTTTAGTGGAAAAGAGTATTTCCTCCGTCCTATAATAGATGTCACACTTTCCTTTTTAGTTTGTCATACAAAAGATGTCACATTTCTTTTTTTAGAAAAAGTTCTCTCTCACATTAATATAAATATACTATTTTTTCTCTCCACCTAACACATAAAACAATATCTCCTAAAATCCCGTGTCATTCTCCAACTATGTCATCTATTATGGGATAGAGGGAGTAGTAACTTAGGAGAGAAAAATATCTCAATTTTTGGATGACACATGTTTTAATAATAAATTGGTAAATTAAGAGAGAAAGGGAGAAAAAATGGGTATATGAGAGAGGGGATAAAAAGTAGTACTCCCTCCGTCCCGATTTACCATTTTAGTCTGTTCGCTATTAGGAGTCCCGATTCACTTTTACTATAAATAGTAGGTACACCTCACTTTCTATTATAAAACTAATATATATAAATGGGTCCCACATTCCACTATTTTTTCTCTCACTTTTCTTAATATTTCTTGAAACTCGTGCCGCATTCAAATGGAACTCTTAATGGAGAACGGAGGGAGTACTCCGTAAGAGAAACAAGGAGAAGTAGTGGATAAGAGCATTAGAGCATTCACAATAAGAATAAGTCAGCCATAGGCCAGCCACTCTCTCTCCCTGCCACGTCAATGCACTAAAAATCCACCTGCCACGTCAGCATTTACTCAAATAGGTCAGCCATAGGTACCCGCAATAAAAATAATTCAAAAACAACTACATTTACGGAATTAAATTTACGATTAAATTACGGAATTAAATTTACGAGACATATACGAGAAAATTCATTCATTTCATTAAAAAAAAAGTACAAAGATAAAAAAAATACATGATTTTTTTTTTTAAAAAAAGGGCTTCCACACATGAGCTCCGCCACTCTCTACTCCTCGTCGCCGCCGCCGCCACCTCGGGAGTATCGAGCCCGCGTCTGAACCCCCCACCAGTGTCCTCGAGGCATCCAAATCCACCCGCATGTTCTCGAGCATCGAGTAGAGAAACCTCTTCTCCGTGGGGTCGGTTGCGGCCTTCCACTCTTGGAAGACCGCGAACATCCGTTCCTCCGTTTTTGCACGCGAGAATAAGGTGTACGTGCGGGGGGGGGTGCCGAGATGACCTCACGGGGCGATAGGGGGGATCCTCCCCTCGCTGCCCGTTGCGCCCGCTTTTGGCCAACCGGGCGAGGGCGACGAGTAGAGGATGGAGGGGACGGAAACTCCTCTTTTATTTCCACATCATCAACATTTGTATATTTCATTTTTCATTGTTGGTATCAAATAAAATATGATAAATAATGTTCTATCCTTTCCGCGGTAGTTGAGTCATTTCATTTTCTGCACTCGTTTTAGAAAAATGATACTCCCTCCGTCCCACTCAAGATGACCACATTCTTAAGTGGCACGGGATTTTAGGAAATGTTATAAGGTGGAATAAAGTAAAGTGAAAAAAGGTAGTTGAATATTTTAATGAGGAGAGAGGAGAGAGGAGAGAGGATGATATTTCTAAAATTGGAAAATGGTCATCTTGATTGGGACAAACAAAAAAGGAAAAATGGTCATCTTGAATGGGACGGAAGGAGTAATAAATAGTTAAAATGAAGAGAAAGTAAAATAAGTGACAAAATAAGGTAAATAAGAGTCATATCTACATTATTATCTCTCTTACTTTACCTTTTCTACTATTTAACTATTTATTATCATTTTATTTTTAAAATCAAGTGCATGAAATAAAATGACTCAACTATCGCGGAACGGATGGAGTAATAAATTCAAGACAAATAAATTATGAAAAACGTTCTTAATTAAAAAAAATTCAAGACAAATAAATAAATAAGAATGTTGTCGAAAATCATTTTGTAAAGAGAGGAAAAGAAGTATAGAGTGAGAAGAATGAGGTGAAATGTAAGAATGAGGTATGGAGGTACATATAGAAGGTAAAAAAATGAATTAAAAAAAATGAAAAATCGATCATAGGGCTGATCATCGGCCCTATCTTCACAATGGATGGCAGATCAAAGGCCCTATGGGATCTGCCAAGGCCGATACAACGGCTCTTTGGGGTGTTTGCATGGGGGAGGGCCGATGGGAAAGCCGATCATGGGCTCGGTTGATCGGCTCCCATTGCTAATGCTCTAATAAAGTGTAAGTAAAAGTTTTCATTTTTGGAAAGAGACTATTTTTTGTGAACATTCTAAAATGGCAAAATGGAACGGAGGGAATACTATATATGTAATGATTCAACTATGAAATTTTTTTTCTAAAATGAAAAAATGACTCAACTGCGAGAGAATGGAAGGAGTATAAATGTATAATACAACGTCGTGCATGCGGTAAGAGTTAGGATAATGAAAATGGGATCATTTTCGTATCCACAGTAAAAAAGAATTGCAAGAGCTACGTTGGGCAATATGGAGTAGTAGAGTATTTCATTTACATTTACCACATAAAAAAGAAATCGATCTGGTTTAGGAAGAAGAGCAGAAAAAGAAAAAGGCGGGAAAGCAACATTTTTGAAGCAGGAACATTCTGTGACTGTAATTTTAGGATAAAAAGTAATTTTGCATCAGATCCAAAGCACATGGAGCTCAGTTGACAGCTACTGCATCACACCACGTGCACTACCTCCCACTAAATTATCAGATGAAAAAAATACTCTTCTAGCTCTACTCCTTAAGAAGATCGTGAATTCATCGGAGTATACATTTAAACTTACAAAGAGTCGAATAAAATGAATTTGTCGATTTGTATGAATGTTCGCGATCTACATGTACTTTTCTTCTCATGGTGTCTTCACCTACTCATTTAAATGCAAGAGACAAAGTTTTCAATCCTACCACATAAACACATGCAAAGAAACAAAAATGAAAAATAGACACCAGCGATCGATTAAACTCTCTTGATGCGACACACAACATTCAAGACAAATAAAACATTTAACACTCCATTTTCGCCACCGCAAACAAATTATGTATAGCTTTTAAAGTAGTACTAATTATCAGCACTAAATGTGAGTAGGATTAGGAACCCACTGGTACCTCCCTCCCTGTATTGGAGCATCCTTCACTATGTCATAGTTGTACCTGAAAACAACCGTAAAACGCCTAATTTTATGCAATACACCATCGACCAAATTAAGCATGCACATGTGTAATGCTATTGAAATTAGTAAAAAGAAAAAGAAATTTGTTTAATTTTGAGATGGAAAAGTGAGGAACATAACATATTTGAAAAGACTAATTCGAACATGCACTACTCACTTTTGAGCAAATCGCCTCTGGACGTAGTCTTCTGCCTCCGTAAAGAAGTCCTCCAGCTCAGCCGCCGATGGCGTTTTTCCCACTGATTTTAGCTTCTCTTTCACCACAACTTGCCTTGTTGCCTCACTGCGTTGCATAATCAAGTTGCAGACAGAAGATGAAACGGTGAATTTGGGTATCAGAATTTAAATTATTTACCTAAAATTAACGCAGGCGGACGTGGAAATCTCCCTTCCGGACCGCGCAGCCTGAAAAACCAGCATTGTTTTAGAAATCAATAAGTAGTTATTTGAATTTGAAATTCAAAAGCATACCTCCAGATCTGGAGACGATGCCAATTCTGCATCCCCGAACACGCAGTACAAGCTTATTTGCATATCTTCCCTAGGTATGCTCTTCCGCATTTCAACCCCACCTACACAAACATACGTGTATGTGTATGTGTATGTGTATTCTGACACAACCTTATTCGTTTATACTATGTGAATATTATGTGCTGATCATGCCAACCATCAAACCTCAATTTAATTTGCCTTCTTTTGCCTCTATTTATTATATTACCTTCTTTCTTAATTTACCTTTCCTCTTTGTAAATAAAATCAACGTCGGATAGATTAAACCATACTAGTAACATTTTATTTTTTAATGTTTTTTATATTTCCATCTTTTTGTGGAAATAAATAAAACAAATGCTAGTAGCAGTAGTACTTCAGTTGTTGGGCTAAGATGGGCAGGGGTAAATTGGGAAATAGGATAGAATGCGGAGACGGTAACGTTGGGGCATGTGGTGGTCCTCACTCCGTTAGGGTGACAGCCACATGGTCATAAAGATGCCTTTACAAGGAATGACAATACAGTTTCTCAAATCGCAACCGTAATGGAGTTGCATTACTTTTTCAATTTTCCGTAAATTTTATAACACGGTATAATGTCTACACAATACAAATATCACGAGAGACTACTAGTAATAAAATTAGTATATTAAATTAGGAGATACTCTCTCCGTCTCCAAAAAATATGCACTTTGAGTTCGACATGAGTTTTAATATAAAATTGATAAACTAAGATAAAGTAGAGAGAAAAAATAATTAAAGTATTGTTAATTGAGAATGAATTTCCCTCGATACAAAGAAGAAAATTTTCATAATTAGAAAGTGCATATTCTTGTGGGAAGGACTAGAAATAGAAGAATGCATATTCCTGTGGGACGGATAAAATATTATTAATGTGAGATGTGAGTCTCCAGAAATAGCTGTGTGACTTGTGTCAGGATTTACTCCCACGAATATGTCTTTGAGAAGCCATTTTTATCTCTGGGCCGAAGCTGTTCCATTATTCTCATCATCGTACAGTCACTGCTACCTTATTATGTTCAATTTTAAATTGTCAATGCAAATACACTTCCTAAATTTTAGAAATCGATATCACGTCATGAGCATAATATGCTAGATAATTTTATTTAGATAGACTCAATACGAAGGAAGGCTAAGAATGAAAATTAAGCTCATTTATACATTATAATGCCAAAGCATCGTGCTTGTTTGGCACATATGAGTTAATGAGTTATTTAGAGCCTCCACAATAGCAGCTAGCCCACCGGCTAGCCGACTCGCGTCGCTAGCCGGTCGGCTAGCTGAATTATGGAATCGGCCAGCGCAAAATCGGCGAAGAAATCGGCGTGGGCTAGCCGATTTGAGGGCATTGGCCGATGCGTTGGCTGCCATTGTGGCGTGCCGATCGGCCAGCGCTATTTTTTAATTTTTTATTTTTATTTTTGAAAAACTATATAAACGCGATTTTAGTTTCATTATATCCGTTGCATCCGTTCGGCTAGCAGCAAACTATAACGGATTCAAGGCATACTAACATTTTTTAATGTATTTTTTTAATAAATTAGTGAGGAGTAGAGTGGGCGGTGGCTCGTGTGTGGAAGCCCGGATTTTTTTTATTATGTAATTTTTTTTATTTTTAGTTAATGTACTTTTTTTATTTAAATAAAATTAACAATTTTTTCCCGTATATGTGTCGTAAATTTAATTCCGTAATTTAATCGTAAATTGTATTCCGTAAATGTAGTTGTTTTTGAATTATTTTTATTGCGGCTAGCCTATGGCTGGCCTAAGGCTAGCCTATTTGAGTAAAAAGCTGATGTGGCAGGTGGATTTTTAGTGCTGATGACGTAGCAGGGAGAGAGAGTGGCTGACCTATTCTTATTGTGGATGCTCTTAGCTCTTTGGTAGATAAAATAAGGTCATGTTAAGCTATCAAAGCCCATCTCGACTTGTTGAGGCCCGAAGCAAGTTACTCCATCTGTCCGCAAATAGGAGTCATGTTTTTCTATTTTAGTCCGTCCGCGAATAGGAGTCACGGTTCACTTTTACCATAAATGGTCCTCACCTTCCATTAACTCATTCCACTCACATTTCATTTAAAACTAATAGAAGTATATACAAGTGTAACCCATATTCCACTCACTTTTTTCCACCCACTTTTCTTAACATTTCTTAAAACTCATGTGGTCCATAAATGAGACTCCTAATAGCGGACGGAGGGAGTAGTTCAAAAATGTGGATTATTTAACAGCCCAAAATATTGAGATAGCATATCCTTATCTTAAAGCCTCATTTTAATTAGTTGTCTTGTGTTAAATTAACATGTCTACCAAACATCGGTGTGTTTTTTGTTTTCTCATTTGAATTATGTGCACTTTCCATTTCTGTGTCATAAAAATATGGACATTTCTATTTATGAAAAATTGGCTAAAAGTCATTACCCATATACATCAATCTACTTACAATATAATCCATTTCACTATGGCTCACCATGATACTAATTAACATCTATACATATATAAAAAGCGAGTTTTGCCCTTAATTACAAATATTTATAAGTTTTAGATTGTTTACTAAAATTAAGATATTTTGGTTGACCAATAAAAAATTAATTCAATTTATAAATATGGCTGTTACAAATTTGATCAACAATTATAAAAACTATTTGGATCAAAATTCATCTATTTAAGTGTCGGCCGTTATAAATTTTTGGCTTGGAAGTGTTCTTAATAAAGTTTTATAAATTTTTGGACGTTATAAATTTTTAATAATTATAACTTAATCTTCAAGCACTACATATTGATTAATATTTCAAGCACTACATATTGATTAGCTATGAAATTGGGGTTACACGGATTAGAAGATTTGTAACTTTGTAACCGCCACATTGTTACACATTATTAGGAATTATATTAATAATAATTCAATGTAAATTTTTAACACAGTATAACTTTTCTATATATTTTGTCTATATATATGTGTCATTCACTAGCTTATTACTCACTTTCTCATTACCTTCACCTATAATCTATTACATCACTGAGTTTCCTACGAAACGAATTTGTTTTAAGTATGATTCTTGCCTTTTATTATTAGTATCTTTTTATATTTCTCTATTTTACACATTCTTTAAGTGTAATTATTATGTTACTGATATTTGTTGTTATGTTCTTACCAGAGAGGATAGTTGAAACCATGGAAATGGAATTTCTCTATTAGCAATTTACCATAACTTTATCAATCAAAGGTTGATATCATGGACGCATTCATCTTGCCAAATTTGGTTTTGGTTTTGAAATTGGTAAGTATTTTAGGAAATTTTATAATGCAAATGATAAGTTGTGTTCGCATTATTCACTAATGAAAATATTTTTCGAAATTGCAATATGGGAGGTCTATAGTTGACTATGTTTGAAGTTTTTATCTACATATGGGAGCAAACTGGCCAGACTGAGAAGATGGTGTCGACGCAGATGAAAGTGTTGGAAACGATAAGCGGCAAAGATGAAAGCTATTGGAGATAGATGAGGGCCCATGGGCGATGGGGCATAGCGGCATGAGCATAAATGATTTTGGATTTGAAATTTTCATTTCTTGGTTGCATTTTGATCTATTATTTTTTATTAATCGATTTTCTATTAGTGAAATTATTGAATGTTATATGATGGGTAATTAAATGGATTGATGAACACTGTAATTAATTCCAACATAAGTATTAAACTAAAATTTCAACATTATTAAAAAAATCCACAAGACAATACGGGAAGTTATTTTGATTTTTCAACATTACCAAAAATTATTAATAACATAATCAAAATTGTTTCTTAATTAAATATCATTGGTTTATATTGTTAGTGATTAAACACTCTATATAATTTAATTTTTTTATCATAATTTATTTAATTTATATTTTCAATTTTATATGAGAAAATTCAATAGGCCGTGCAACGCACGAGGTTGATACTAGTTAATAATAATGTGGGTCTCACTATCCACTAACACTGTTTTAACTATCATTCTCCTAATCTATCTTAATTTACCAATTATACATTAATTTTTGTGTAATTTCAAGTACACATATTTTTATTGCGCGGAGGATCTAGCAAATAGTACTCCCTCCGTCCCACAAAAGATGTCATACTTGTGGGATGACACGGGATTTTAGGAGGTTTTGTTTTGTGTGTTAAATGAAGAGAGGAAATATAATTTTTATATTCATATGAGAGAGAACTTTTTCAGGAAATGGAAATGTGATATTTTTTGTGAAACAAACTAAAAAGGAAAGTGCGACATCTACTATAGGACGGAGGGGGTACCAAAATATCGACAAAAGTTTTGAAGCAACAATGGATTGAAAGCACCCTTACTTTATTTATCCCCACATAAAATCTCATGCTTGCGTACTGATTTACGAGAATTACTTGAAAATCCTAAGCATATGGAGTAGTATTTTTCGAAATTTATGATTATATTATAGTAAAAATCAAAATGTTCTAATATGGCTTTTTCTAAGTAGAAATTTGTTAAGTGTTTGAGAGGACGGGGTAATCACAAAAACGTAGTCCAATTTAATCAATTTTATATGTGACACAAAACGGATTACAAATTTTCTTGTTGGCTGAAAAGCGTATTAGATGCAAAAACCACAATTGCTTGCAAATGTAGATGCCTAGTTATTTTGGTTTGTTAATTGGGTTTGGGCCTAAACATTTCGTCGTGGTTATTGGCTAATCATTTTGGGATTTTATTTGTTGGATTGAATCCCTCTATTTAACTTGATGGACAATTTGCCCAATTCGAATACCAGCTTAAGCAAATAAGACATCTTCACGTGTCAAAAAAGAGTTAGGGAAAACAAATTTTAGAAACTTCCGAATTTATGATATTATGGACCAAGCTACTGATTTTATGATATTTATGATATTATGGACCAAGCTACTGAATTTAAGTATTTTTTATATGGACCTGTATTTGTGTGTAATTCTAACTCAAATGGATTTGGTAGGTAAACTCATTCAATTCTTAAATGTGTAGGCGTTATTATATTATACTAGTATATACTTCTCCGTCCCGCTTTAGCAGTCCCATTGACTTTTCTGCCCTCTTTTTGTAAAAATGATAAAAAAAATAGTAAAAGAAGAGAAATGATAAATTAAGAGAGAGAATAATATAGAAACCAAAGGGACTACTAAAGCGGGACGGAGGGAGTACTTGATTTATTTTGTCGTTCATAGTTTCAACTATGAAAGGCCAAAGGCCAATCAATTGAAATTAGTTTTTTTTTTCCTTTGTCCTTCTTTAGCTTTCGATTAATTTACTTTGTGCGGTTGCATTTTTAGACGTATGTTTAACCTATTGGTAAAGAAAAGCCGATTGAAGTTATACAACCATCAGCAATTTTTTAGATTATAATGATAATGATAAGAGATTAGAGTAATGCAAGATCTATAAGTGAATTGAACATAAAAGAGTGATCGTGTGAATTTATAAATTTAAGATTTGAAACTAAGTCGTTGAATGATTTGGAGCACATGAGCTTAATGTAATTATTGCGACTTTGCTAGTACATCAACTTGACAATAGTTAATTTACAAAAATACAGATCCTCAAATTAAATTAAATAAGCGTCAAAAGTGGTTTACCTATTTTATAGACGAAGCCTATCTAGAACCTAAATATCACTTTTTGAGTCAAATTTTTGATGCATATCAAAATTTCAAAAATGGACAATATTTGGACAAGAATGGACTTTAGTTTTTATTTTTGATGGATAGCTAAAACTTAAATTTCAATTAACGAATTATACTTTTCACGACCATATTTTTTTTTTGTGATGAGCAATTTATGCATGAAATTATTTTTATACGACTACAGTTGATTACACATAACATATACTACCATAAGATGATTATACAGTATTAAAAATTTATTCGCATTTAACAAGATTACAAGGTTGTTTTTTTACCCAACAAGGTCAAACTTATACTTAACTGGTATTTTTGAGTAGATTTAAAACGATGAAAATGATAGTTGAGAACTTGCTTTACTGTAGACTACATAAGTGTTGTGTTTAATTCTCCATGTCCCTTTTAATTACGAGGTCAAACCTACCCATGCCTAATTGCTGTTGTTGATTGCCAAACCTCTTCATTTTATTATTGAAGATGATAGCTCTAAAATCGAAATGAACTAATTAAACCTTTTCAAGTTAACTTAACCGATTATACTGTCCAGAGGATTTATTGTAATTTTAGGGAATAGTACGTCTAATTATGAAATTTCACGTTCTAGTATTAAATAATTTTCCCTATCTTTCTTCCTCAATTTTTTTTATTTACAAAATTACCATGTACAACACCTTGATTAAACTGAAAACTTTCACTAAAATGAGTTTTACAGTGTCTCCATTTTATCACTGAAACTAATTTTCATTCATGCCATTCTTCCAAAGTTGTGGTAAGTAGCTTTCACATTTGTAGCCAAGTTAAATCTCTATATACAGTACAAAATCCCCTAAAAAATAAAAGTAAAATTCCATATATATACATCATTTTAGGTTTGAGAGTCGGGTGGAGTGTGGATATGCACCGACCCAATCCTCCTTCCGTCATCGCCATCGTACTTTATTAGCGTATATTCAGACTTTTGGGAATCGAAAAGGGAGCGTGGCAACGGTCTTTATAATTACAAGCACATCATCATTGTGATTTTCACGAGAAAAAGTCCACACCTCTGCTCTGCCCTTCTCTCTCTACCTATAGATACACATGTCAATCTGTAATTATATATGTGCTGTTGCATGCCGAGAGTTAGTGGAGCAAGAAGAAAGCGCAGTATGAATATGCTTATAGGAAAATGGTGCTGATTCAATCTGAGCTGCCCTTTTTATGCCGTAAACGCAAAACTAATGGCAGACGCCCTGGTATGATGTTCTATTTCCCCCTATTTTTGTTTCCTCTGTTTTTGACCACACTCAAGATTCTGTATTTTAAGTAAATGTTATCATCAATTATCTAAATGTATGTGTCTCGTTTTGGATCTCTGCGTGATGTAATTTCATTTCATATAAATGGGGCTCTTTTTTGCTGTTAATACAATTTTCTGCTGCTGAATTTGTGACCTAATTTTGTCAAAATGTCTAATTTGTGGCCTCATTACTTTTAGCTGTGGATTAGACTCTATTTGATATTGAATAAATTCCTAAAATTTCAGGATAGCTTGATGATTATCAGACCTTCTAAGAAAAAACCCCTGGTATTGAGGATGGTGGTTTTGATTATCGCAGTGGCATCTAGTATTTACATATGCTCAATCTGTCTTAGGCAAATTGGTGGACGTTCAGCTGGAAGTTCTTCTCCGAGTATTCGAGTCGTACAGATGTCGTGTGAAGAAGCCAATGATCATATCCTCCCTTCTGAGAAGCCTTATGTTCATTTCCCCAAACCAAACACTTTCAGCAGGTTAGATTGATTGTAGTTTTATCCGGGTGGACATCTGTAACTGTTTTTGATTGATAGGGAGGAATGTGCGTGCAATCCTGTTCGATACTTTGCAATTCTGTCCACTCAGAGGTCTGGGAGCGGGTGGTTTGAGACGCTGTTGAACAGCCATGTCAACATAAGCTCCAACGGGGAGATATTCTCAGTGAAGGTCCGGAGGAGTAACATATCGACAATTCTAGAGACTTTGGACCGAGTTTATAATCTTGACTGGCATTCGAGTGCATCAAAGAATGAATGTACAGCTGCTGTTGGGCTCAAGTGGATGCTCAACCAGGTTAGGCTGCTTTTATTGTCTAAACTAACAATGCTGCATCTCATATTTTTGTCTTTAGCTGTGTACAAACTACAGTTAGAGTTGGTGCCTATTATAGATTATAAACATAATTATGATTACCTCTCATATTAATGATTCAATGACAAGGACTTGCTACCCTCTTTCTGTACCAAATCACTCAATTAGACATCATAATCAGCATCATGTGTATTTGACATTTTCGCTTCAATGGCTCTTGGCCTTATAGTTTGTCTGTTTATGTTTATATTATTTGGACGGTGGGTGCGAGAGGTTAGTCATGTGACTCGTATGCATCAAGACTGATGAATGAAGAATCTGAACTAGAGGCTTTCAAGATTCATGATTGCGTTAGTAAGAAACCTAGTGTCTTCACTGATGAGTGAATCCAAAGGATTTTCCTTAGAGACAAAACAATCACCTCAACGAAGTGATGCTTGTACATTACGACTAATCCAATTCACTGCACTCTGTTTCATCTCTTGTTTTTTTACAATTTGCTATGCAGTTTTGCTTAGGTCTTGGCCTGTTAGGACTGTATTTTTTGCCTGGAAATGACTCCGTTTATGTGTCTAGCAAATAAACTACACTTATTCATGTTCCTACACTCTGTAATGATTTCCAGCGTACAGAAGAACGAAGCAAACAACATATTTCTGACGTTGTAAGGCTTGTTGCAGGGATTGATGCAGCATCATGAAGAAATAGCTGACTACTTCAACTCCAAAGGTGTCTCAACAATTTTTCTTTTCAGGAGGAATTTCTTACGTCGTATGGTTTCCATACTTGGAAATTCATATGACCAGAAAGCCAAGCCTCTGAATGGGACACATAAATCTCATGTGCACTCGACCCAGGAGGTCCGTCTCTCCCCCTCTTTGTCTCTTCCTAGTAATAAATCGAAGGGGTATTGTAGATCCTAAATATATTTAAACTGGTGCAGGCTGAGATACTGGCTAGATACAAACCAACTATAGATACAAAGCTGCTTATACCTGATCTCGAGCAAGTGGAAGACCTGGTTACGAGATCATTGCAGTATTTTAACAGCACTCGACATATAATCCTCTACTACGAGAACATAAGAAACAACCAAACAGTAAGGCTTGTGGTTAAAAATTTGCATTGTATTTCCTATGTTTCGAATGCTTGCTTCAATTCCTTTTCTTTTTTTCAGAAACTGGTGGATGTTCAAGAGTTCTTGAAGGTTCCACAACGAAACCTAAGTAGTCGACAAGTGAAGATACACAAAGGAGCTTTATCCTCTCAGATTGAAAACTGGGAGGAGGTTGAGAGGACATTGAAGGGAACGCGTTATGAACATTTCCTAGAAGACGATTACAAGGTAGATATGTAATGTGAGGTGCAATGTATGAATGTATAGCGCGTTTAGCTTAGCTTTATTTATTTGTTGATTGATTCAGATAGGCATATAATATAAGGTAGCACCAGGGCTTCTCCCATTGACAAAATTTTGGCCATTGTTTTATTGCTTCTACTTGTCTTCCTTTCCCTGGACAGGTATGATTTGGTTTGGCTAAAACTGATCATTTTAAAATTTTAAGCTTTATCTTGACAAATTTACAAAACAATTGGAGATTTGGTAAATTAGAATATTACTTATTCAGTCCAAAATTTTCAGCATGGTATGCTAAAAATAAAAACTCTCTCATATGTTTGTGTTAAAATGACAACCCCTCTTAAAGTAACACCGTGACACCACTTATACAGCAATATTATAAACGATACACAACAATATTATAAACGTTACACAGTAATCTATAGATTGTTGTATAGCGTGTTGGATATTGCTGGCCAAGAAAAATTGTTGTATAGTGTACAACATATTGCTGACCGTATTTTTCAGATTTTTTTTGCCACGTGGCAGCTTTTTATTCGTCCACGTGTACTGATTGGCTAGGAATGGTGGTATGGTGTTATTTTAAGAGGTGGTGGCACCCTAACACTCCCCCTCTCTCACATTCTAATGGATTATAAAACTAGGGGAGTGATCAATTGCTAACTCATCATTTAATTGTTAACTACAACTAATTTAAGGTCATAGGATTTTAAAAAACGTGTGGTCTACAATTTGCCACGTGTAATTTTTGTTTTTATTAATTAAATCGAAAAAAATAAAAAAAAACTCCAAATTAGGGTTTTGGATGAAAATGTCAATATAGTGTTTCGAAAATATCAACACAATGCTTTGATAATGTTAACTCATTGCTTATATGGACATTCTACATGTATTATATTGACATATTTTATATAGTATGTTGACATTTCTGTTGTATGAAAAAATTTAAAATTTTCGAAATTTTTTTCAAATTTTAACCTCGGAACATATGCATGTAGGATATCCTTGGAATCCTTATAAAATTATCTTTAATTTGATATATGTTATAGTATGAATTTAAAGTTTTGGGATTTCTTTTAAAAGTTAATTATAACTAATTTTGTAGTTAATTGACATTAATACCCTATTGATATTTTTTGTGCATGATATTAATACTCAAGGGTTGAATGATCTCCACCTTTAATTTAAAAATTTAATGTCTATCATTTAGTTGTAGTTAGCAATATAACACACTCCTATTAAACTATATATTATGTCATCTCCAAGTAATTGATTTCTTTTAGGAATGAGATTTAAGAAAAATGATATTATTAATAAAGTAGGAGATGAGAAAAAGTACAATAGATAAAAGAGAAACTAAAGTATGAAAAAGTGGTCACGCATTCTACAAATTTTTTCTTATTCATTTTTTTCAAAATAGATTATTTAATCATTGTTATCCAAGAAAACAATTATAATCAAAACTGAATGGTTGATTCCATTTGAGATGGTCGAGCATGGTGAGAATGGTGTTTTTAGAGTTCAATCTCCATCAAAGCAAATAAGGATTGTTTGATACTAAAGTTAATATGAGAGTTGTCTCGGCTCGAAAGAGGCGTCTAGGTGGCCTATGTTATATGAGAAAATATTCACTCTTTCCCAAATTGTCATGTCTTTCTCTCCAAATCACATTAGAATAATTCTCACTCTGTCACTCTTTATCTCTCGATCGCACTAAATCCCAATACACCTATCCCTCTCCCCAATCGCACCAACTCTCAATAAATCTTTGTGACCTACCTTTCTTTTCCTTTCCTTTGATAGTATCGTGATTACATCGATTAAGAGATGAGAAGAATAAAACATATGACAAAATAAAGTAAGAGAAATTAAATATAGTATTAGTATTTTTATCATAGAAAGAAATAATTCAAATAATTTAAAATAATTCGAAATAAAATACGATTCAAGTAATTTTAGGGGGATGAAATAATATCATTCAAAGTAATTGATTTATATTTTAAAAGTGTATTCAAATTTTTATAGTAAAAGTTCATAACAAACTTGATAAGATAAACTCAAATACTCCATCCTTTTATAATGAATATGCACTTTGGATTCGACACGAATTTTAATGTAAAATTGGTAAAGTAAGAGAGATGTAGAAAGAAAAAGTAATTAAAGCATTGTTAGGTGACTCAACTTTATTTTACCCAATTAATACCCGCAAGTGTACGAGGTTATCGTAGCAAACAACAAGTAAGAGTATATCGTATCCCACAGAGACAATTTAGTGTAAACCTAAGTACCACGAACAAATTTCAACTACTATCCAGACGATCGAAATTTTGGGTTTGAAACTAACACTACTAAAAGCATATAAATCAAAGATTAAAATAAGCACTTAAACAAGAAAACAATTAATCAAGTTGTAGAAAAATGATAGAGAAATATGCAGAATTCAAGGATCCGATGCACAACTCATAGCCTAACCCAATTGAAACCGATTTACCATTTGTAGTCTCCAGAATTGTTGAATCAATCACAAATATAGATTAAACCCCCTCCCGAGATGAGAAATCCGTAGATTAGGTGTAATAATTGAAGTCCCCTTCTAATTCTTAGACCTAACTCCTAATAGTTCAATTAGATTAAAGATCCCACTCAAAACCTCAACTCTCCCGAATTTTATTGAATTAAGGTGTGAATTATTCTTCTTTCAAGGTTAAATATTTCATCTCTCGATTATTCTAAGAAACCCTACACTCCCAATTGGTGATCAAGCAATTGTTAGGAAAAAGCACAAGACTAATTCAAACAATTGCAAGAGGAAGATAAAAACGAAATCAATTGGATTAAAACTATGAGTCAATGCATCTTCACCAAGAATTCTACATGAAAGATGTTTAGCTACTCATGTTCATGGAAGAAAACAAGTCTAAACTAAATAAAACAATGGAAAATATGATACAAAGTACAATTGGCGGAGGAATTGAAGCTTGAATCTTCAATCTTCTTTCAAGAGTGCTTGAGAGAGATGGGTTGTGTGTTTTACGGCAGTATTGAATGAGTAGAGTTGCCCTAGACCTTCCTTCTTATTCCCCTCTTCAAAAAATCGCGTTTGCAATAAGAAAATTGCTAGAATGACGTACCCGGCCGGGTGGGACTTCTTCGGCACTCTCTGGACTCGCCAAGGCTTAATTACTCCACCCGGCCGGGTATAGTTGTTGTACTAGAAAATCACCCGGCAGGGTGGGTCTTCTTCCGAGCTCTCTGGACTCTCCAAGGCATCTAAACGCCACCCGGCCGGGTGTCATTTCTGCACAATAACCTCACCCGGTCGGGTAGACCCTGTTTCGCCCCATTTTTTTTGCCTATTTTGCCTAAAACACTCAACAAACACATGAACTCCAAAACATATAGTAATTGGCTGGAAATAACCATTTTGAGCATAAAAACTCAATAATTAAGCATATCAACACACCGATCACGACACTAAAATACGAGTTTGTCAACTCCCCCAAACTTAGACTCTTATTTGTCCTCAAATAAGAATAAGAAATCATGAAGAACAAGCTCATGCATAGAGGTGGGATTGATGTTTTGCTTCAGAAATTTTTTCAAACAAGTTCGAATGTAGGATATATACAAGAATCAACCAAACATTAATTGAAGCTACTGTCTCGTATATCACCTGGTATCAATGCTCTCACAAGGTTTAGGAAGTGTGATTTTCTCCCTTTTATTCTCTCTCTCACTCAAGTGTATAAGAGGTACCATAAACACTCAAATCAAGTAACATGTAATGCTTACCATAGGCTTGCTCAACGTCAAACGTCTCCTCTGTTCTGATGTGAAAGTGAACCTAAGATCAGAAAGGTCTTTATTTGGGTTGTAATGTAGGCTCTTTGGACGGTAGGGTGAATTTAGGCTATAGTGACTAAAGAATATAATTGAAGCACACATCTCCACAACAACCATTCCCCAAAATGATTCTCAATACTTGGCTTTATCAAGCTTCCTTCCAAGACCCCCTTATTCAACGCCCCCATCACACTTTTTATTTATTTACAATACTTTTCTCTTCTTTTTTTTTTCTTCTAGACTTCATCTAGCTTATACCTCCAAATATATATTTTTTTCTTCTTTTTTTTTTATATATATCTTCCCATCCTTTGTAACATTGTGTTTTTCTCCCCTCTTATAGGTTTTTCGAACATTCTCTTTCAACTATCAAACACATTTTTGGCTATGAAGGCTAACTAGGGATTTTATAAGCATATGATCAAAGAATGTCTAACTTCATCCCTTAAGTTCACAACCACTATATAGATTCGACATGACGAGGAGCAAGTTCTAGAAACAAAAGCAAGTACCCAATCAAATCACACATGAACAAAGTATGGCTCAAATCTCACCGGGATTAGCATTGACCAAGCAAACAAGCACTTCACTCGCAATTAAATCATGAAATGATCACGCAGTCCCTAACCATTCTAACCACAATTTTTAAGACAAAAACAATTATCATCATAAGCCATCAACCCCGTACTTAGCATCAATTATCTTACATTCATCCATATTCGAATTTGAGTCCCACAGGCGGGACTTACACCAAATGACACCAAATAAAACACAAAAAAGAAATAGTCTCAAGAACACAAGTACACATCATTAGCAAGTGGAGAAAGAGGGCAACCAATCCACGTTAGAAACCCCCCAAAACTTATTCAAGACAGAGGACAGAATAAGGATGAAGAGAAGTGGATGGTTGAGATACCTCTATTCGGCCGGCGGTGGGAACCTCGCGTAGTAAGCATGGTAGAAGGCCTGGCGGTTGGCATCACTTGCATCGAAACGAGTCTGTAGCTGCTGAAGCTGCTCTCCATAGTGATCCAACCGAGTTCCAAAGTTGTCAAGTCGAGTGTCGCACTGGGACCTCTATGCCTCGGTTCGCGTTCGCGTTCCACCGGGCCTCCTGCTGGTCTCGGCTCACCTGAAGTGATTGAACTCCCGCAACAATTTCCGCCAAGTAACTGTCCTTGGATGGCCTCCCTCGTGGTCGGCTCCTCTTGGGCTGGCTGCTCTGTCCTTCTTCATACTCCGTGGCTGGTTCTTCATCATCCTCGTTCATAGCTGCTGGAGTAGTCTCTATCTGCATGGGCTCCTCGGGGATAATTGGTTGCGGAAGATAGTCGGTGCTGACATAAATCGGCACGGCATCTGCGGCTCCTTCCCCTTGAGAGGGGTCATTCTCGATCTTCTCCAAGTGAGCGGGACTATCCATCTTCCAATTAGTCTTGTAGCCCCATCCGCTGACCGCGAAAAGTTGTGGGTCGGGGAATCTAATGCACGTGTTTGGGTCTATTCTGAAGTACCCTGCGCCCCTTCTATCAACCAGAATGATGATGGACCTCTTAAGTGTGTCCCAGTCCAATATCATGGGACCGGGATCTGGGGTTCTCCCCTCAAAGCTTACTCCATATTTGAAAGCTAAAGCCGCCACAATTCCGCCGTAACACAGCTTGCCACCTTGTTTCTTTGACTGCCTCTCCAGGTTTTTGATTATATAATGGCCGATGTTGATCCTCCTACGTTTGAGCATTCCCCACGATACAAATAGTATTTCCGTGGACATGCTGCTTGCTTCTGTGTGCGCGAAAGGAAAGTAGACCAGGGCCTTTGCCATGTACCGAAGGACAGGGTTTCTGATTGTGTTAATCTTGGCTCTGGATGGGGTGAACACCACTTCGCTGCTGATCAAGCTCCAGAACTTGTTTCTCCTATAATCCTCAGGCTGGGGATCCTCTAGAATGCCTTCCTCACCTTCTTCCATCAGTTGGAAAAGTTCATTGAACTCTTCGACAGAAATTGTATGTTCTTCGTTAACGAGGCGGAAGGACATTGACTTGATGTTATTCCCCGAGGACTCCACTGTGAGGGTAGTGAATAACTTCACCGTGAGGGCCTTGTAGGACCCGAGCTTCAAGGAGAACAAATGTTCAAGATGTCCAGCTTGGATAAGGACATCCCATGATTGCTAGATTCCGAGCCCGTGGAGAATGCCCCAATTTGGGTACCGGGATGGGAGGCTATCTAGAGCTGCCAAGGCCTCCCATTTCTTGTTTTCCCCTTTTCGAAGGGTGACACCCACCTTCTGCGGTTTGAGAGTTCTCGGGGCCATCAGTAGTAGGTACCTAGAAAGAGAAATATTAGTGACTCCCCCAAACTTAGGTTACAGACAAATATGTAGGAAGATAGACTCTATTCCTAATATCCTCAATATCAATCACCACATTTAGGGCAGACAAGCAATCTAGCTAGAAATTAGAAAGTAAACTCGATTTCTAAAATCCATAAACACAACTTAACCAATTTTGGGAGATAGACTCAATCCCTATGCCCATTGTTCACCAAAATCCTTGAAGGGTGATAGACTCAATCCCTAAACTCACATAAATCATCAATTGCATCCCTTATCATGTAGTCAATGCTCAATCAACAAATTCAACAATATTATCCTCACAACTAAAGAATAGCAACAATGTTCACGCCCAACCTCAAACTTCAACTCAAGCAAGACAATGTATACTCTCAAGTCAACAATGCATACTTAATGACTTCACCATAAGCACAATTCATACCAAAACCCATACAATTTCACAAATTAAGCACAAGACTATCACCAATTCAACTTGTAAAGGCTATAAACTTCATACCCATCACACATTGCACATCATATCCATGGGTAGAGAGGATTAGAGGTGAAGAACATACCTTTGTTGCTTATAGTGAGAGAAAATTCGAAAATTAGGGCTCCTTCTTGAGTTTGTTGGTAAAACTCCTCCAAATACACAAATTAATCGGACCAAAACACTCTAGCAAGATGGAATTGAAGCTAGGAGGGTGGAATATGTGGTGGGTGTGTGAGATGTGAGTGAATTTGTGTGTGTTTGTGAGAAATCGGGTAGGGGGAGAGAGGCGGGTGAGAGTAAAAAAAACGCAAATACCTGCTTTATACCTAGGGCATGCGGCGACGGACCCGGCCGGGTGGTATTTCACAACTAATAATCCACCCGGTTGGGTGAGAGAAATTTTGTACTCTCTGGAATCCCGACGCTGTTCGGACCCGACCCGGCCGGTGGAGTTGTTGAACTGATAAATCACCCTGCCGGGTAAAACCTTTCGACCCCTCTCTGGAACTTTTCTTCACTATTTGGATGACCCGGCCGGGTGGTATTTTGTGTGCGGTAAAATCACCCGGCCGGGTGATGCCTTCTGGGCAGATTTTTATGCTTATTCCGAGTCTACACTCCCTTTTAACCAGTGTTTACAACCCAATCCTGCAAAGCGTCAATTTCCAAGCAAAACCAAGTCCACATTCCACTGAGACACTTGAGAAAGAAAACAAAACAAAGAGACTAAAGATACAAGAACCAAAAGAAAGAAGGAAAAACAAACACACCAAAAATCGAAAGAAAAATCACACAAAAAGCGATAGAGTTACCTACTAGGGGTTGCCTCCCCTAAAGCGCTTTTGGTTAAAGTCGTTAGCTCGACATCTCCATAGTGCATCACTGCGCCTCCAAAGAGAGACGGAACACCTCTTCCTTTTGCTCCATAGAGTGGAACTTCTTCACATTCTGACCATTGGCCGTGAACACTCGCCCATCATCAGCTTCGAGCTCCAAAGCTCCATTCTTCATTACCGTCTTGACTTTGAAAGGGTCGGACCACCTTGACTTGAGCTTTCCGGGGAAGAGTTTTAGACGTGCATTGATCAGTAGCCACCAAATCTCCGGGGAAAAACTCCCTCTTGTCTATCATCTTGTCATGGTACGTCTTGAGGCGCTCCTTGTAAATTGCCGAGTTCTCAAATGCCTCATTCCTAAACTCATCAAGCAAGTTCAGATAAGCTTGCCTCTCCTTTCCGGCCTTATAGTAGTCGGCATTCAACTGCTTCACCGCCCAATATGATTTGTGCTCAAGCTCCACGGGAAGATGACAAGATTTCCCAAACACCAACTGATAAGGTGACATGCCGATCGGCATTTTATAAGCCGTCCTATATGCCCAAAGTGTATCATCGAGCTTCAAAGCCCAATCCTTTCTGTTGGCATTCACCGTCTTCTCCAAGATGCCTTTGATTTCTCGATTGTCCAATTCAGTTTGACCATTGGCTTGAGGATGATAGGGGGAAGTGATTCGGTGCTTGACACCATATTTGCTCAACACAACTTCCAGCCACTTGTTTTTGAAATGAGACCCCCCATCACTAAGTAAGGCTCTCGGCGCCCCGAACCTTGTGAAAATGTTCTTTTTCACAAAGTTGATCACCACCTTAGGAATTGACCAGAGTAGGAATTGCCTCCACCCAACGGGAGACATAGTCAATCGCCAATAGGATGTATTGATGACCGGAGGATGGCGGGAAGGGACCCATGAAGTCGATCCCCCATACATCGAAAAGTTCTATCTCCATAATGGTAGTCATCAACATTTCCTTCTTCTTGGAGATACCCCCCGTCCTCTGGCATTCATTGCAGTGGAGAACAAACTTCTGACTGTCTCCATAAATGTTTGGCCAATAAAATCCGCATTGTAGCACCTTCATCGCCGTCCGGTTTGCTCCAAAATGACCTCCGGTGGGGCTTGAATGGCAATTTCTGACCACAGCTTCACATTGTTCATCGGGGGTACACCTTCGAATCACCATATCTGCACATCTTCTGAACATGAACGGCTCATCCCAAAAATAGAATTTAATATCATGAAATAATTTCCTCGTTTGATACTTATTGAGGCCTTCTGGGACCACCTTGGCTACTAGGAAATTCACAATGTCCGCGTACAATGGCGACGAGCTTTGAGCATAGAAGAGGTGCTCATCGGGGAACTCCTCGTTTATCGGCTTCTTCAAATTCTCTCCTTCAAAGCAATGCTCCAATCTAGACAAGTGGTCGGCTACCACATTCTCGCACCCCTTTCGGTCCCGGATCTCCAAGTCGAATTCTTGTAGCAATAGAACCCAACGAATCAGACGAGGCTTGACATCCACCTTAGCAAACAAATAGCGGATGGCGGCATGATCAGTGAACACAATAGTTTTCGCTCCAATGAGATATGGGCGAAATTTGTCGAAGGAATACACCATAGCTAGCATCTCCTTCTCCGTGGTGGTGTAATTCGCCTGAGCTGGATCTAGAGTCCGGCTTGCGTAATAAATAACTCTGAACACTATATTTCTTTTCTGCCCCAACGTCGAACCTACAGCCACATCACTAGCGTCGCACATGATCTCGAAAGGTTGATGCCAATCTGGAGCTATAAGCACGGGGGCACTCACCAACGCCTTCTTCAAAATTTCGAAGGCTTGTAAACATTCTTCGGAAAAATGGAACTTGGCATCCTTAGCTAGCAGACTGGAAAATGGGCGAGCTATCTGAGAGAAATCCTTGATGAATCGCCTATAAAATCCCGCATGCCCCAAGAAGCTCCGCACAGCTTTCTCATTAGAAGGTGGTGGCATTTGCTCAATCGCCACTATCTTGACTCTATCAACTTCTAGACCCGCTGCAGAGATTTTGTGCCCAAGCACAATACCATCACGTACCATGAAGTGGAACTTCTCCTAGTTGAGCACTAAGTTGGTCTTCTCGCATCTCTGCAATACTCTTGTCAGATTATCCAAGCACTGATCATAAGAAGATCCGAAGACCGAGAAGTCATCCATGAACACCTCCATAATATCTCCCACCATGTCGTGGAAGATGGACATCATACATCTCTGATATGTGGCCGGGGCGTTGCAAAGCCCAAGGCATCTTTCGGAAGGCGTAGACACCGTACGGACAAATAAAGGCCGACTTGTACTGGTCCTCCGGGGCGATCAAGATCTGATTGTATCCGGAATATCCATCTAGGAAGCAGTAGTACTCATACCCCCCCAATCTGTCAAACATTTGATCAATAAATGGGAGAGGGAAATGGTCCTTCCTCGTGGCTGCATTAAGTACCCTATAGTCGATGCAAACTCGCCACCTGGTCACCAATCTTGTGGCTATCATCTCATCATTGCCACCTTGTATAACAGTCATCCCACCCTTCTTGGCTACGACTTGGGTGGGGCTTACCCAATCACTGTCAGATATCGAAAATATGATTCCGGCTTTCAACCACTTCAATACCTCCTTCCTGACCACCTCTTGCATTATCGGATTTAGCCTCCTTTGATTCTGCGCCTTAGGCTTGGATCCTTCCTGTTAGAGTTTGTATACTAGAAATCACGTTTCGAGTGATTGAATACTGTAAAACTCTTATTTTATTTTCCAAGGAATAAAACAGATTATTTTTGTCATAATGTTGTTATGTTTTACATTTAATGGATTTTTAATGCATGTTTAAATGTATAAGTTAACTTAACAAAGTCTAAGTCTTTGTTTTAGTAGACCGGTTGTGGGCGTCGTCCACTTTAAGGTAATACGGTCAGTTCTAAATAAAGAAAAAGATGAATTTCACAACCTAGATGGAATCCAATTATCCCGATATATTGGGTAGTGGTGATTAATATCTAGCGGTGCTAGGATTGCTATTATATTGAATCGTGCGCGAGGAGAGTCTCGTTTGATAATGTCCTCAAGAGGAGTGCGAAACAAGGTTTTATTATTCTAGAACCTAGCTAGTTGGAGTTTGATTACTCTATGAATAATAAATAAGCGTTTCATGCTAAGTCCACTCTTGGAATTAATAAGAAGTTAATTAATTAAGTCAATAGCAGACATTAATTAATTAATGGACATTTTAATCTTAAGCACGGGAAATGAAAGTTACAACGGAAACTTCAGATTACTTGTAATTTCGGATTTGGATGGGGAGAGTTCAATAATACTTCTGTAGTGGCTGCTCGTAATATTCCAATTATAACTTATATTAAATTGTGGGTTCAATTTAATTAGTAAAAAAGTAAATTGGATGAGCCCATATCCAAAACCTTCCATAGATCCCTGTCTGGGCCCAAAAGGAACTTAATATAAATAGGAGAATAAAGGAGACAGAAATAACAATATTTTCATTATTTGAAATTTCGAAAATATCAGCCCCATCAGCTGTAGGAATTTTCGAATTCTACTCTTATTCCTAAAAGGATTTCTTCTGTCTTCTTTATTTAAGTCCTAGTATTCTAGTAAGATCAGCCCACACTGATATTGGGATACGGTTCGGGAACCAGAGAGAAGATTTGTGGTCTAGTACTCAAAGCATCACGTGGAGAAGAAGCTAGCCATCTTCAATTCTTTGGAGAATTAATTAGGTATTTTTCTGCTCCGTAGAAAAGCATGTTTTAGGTTTCAATATTCTTAAAACATGATTAATTCAAGTTATGAGCATGATACATGTGATAATTACGCGAATTGATTTTGTCTAAATAATCTGCTAAATAGATCTGATTGTTATGTAATTGATTTATGAGAGCGCTTCCGCTGCCAGTTCCTACAATTGGTATCAGAGCCAGTCTTTGGCTCTGATTATTTGGATTTAAATTTCACGAAATTCATGTATGCATGTCTTAATTGATTACGAAGCATGTTCTTGTGTTTTTGTTATTTATGTTTATGCATGATGAACTCAAGAACATTCGAATCATAGAACTTGAATTATTCGAACGAACGACATGTGCGTTTCGTCGGCACTTGCACCGGGAAGAATATCACTACGTGCGATCGGAGTAGGGTTATCGAACTGAGTGGGAGCCGAGGGCGACGGGCATGGGGCGACGCACCGGCGAGCAAGGGCTCGCGCGCGCCACTTGCCAAGCCCGACGAAACCCTAGCCGGCGCCCGATAGAGTTCGACGTTCGCCGACGATAGAGTGGGAGCATCAGGTGCGATCCACCGGCGATGCACGGACGATTTCGGTTTCGTGTGCACTGCCGGCGAGACCGCCCAACCATGCAACTCCCGGCTAAACGCGACGGGATCTGGGTGCGAGACGACGGACGTGTGGCGACGTGAACGCGAGCAGAGGAGCTCGTCCACGCCGCCGCCATGCTCGGGTTTGCCTTGAATCCCCGGCGCTAAAACGCCGACGATGCGATTGGGTGGCGAAGCCACCGGAAATCGCAAACCCTAACCCTAACCCTAGAAAAACCTAACCCTAGTCGCCTAGCCCTAGCGGCGCACGACCGAGAGCAGCATCGCCGGTGACGGCGGCTGCTGGTTCGTGCAAGGCCGCCGGAGCAGTGGGAGTACGCCGGAGCTGCGCGGCTGGTTGTCGACGGCGGTAGGGAATGTATCGGCGGCTTTCCGCCGAGAGAAAGGGAGGAGGAAGCAAGGCGCCTTCGGGCGCGAACTGCCGGCGGCGGTCGGGCGGCGAATTCGCCGCTCCGGCGAGCGTCTCCGGGCGGAGTCTTCGAATCTTCGTCGTGTTGATTCGTGCAAACCTCGAATCGCAAGATATTGACGAAAGATTATTTTAATGATTATTTAATTCATAAATTAATAGATATCATTAAAAATAATATTATTTAATGAAATAAAATATTTTGGGAAGATTTTCCTAGATTTTAGGAATATTTGGATTATTTTCTATATCTATGAATATTTTATATCCTAGATGATATAGATAAGAATAATTTAATAGTTTCCTAAATATAATATATATCTAGAATCCATAATAAGATAGATATATATAAGATTACATTAAATAATATAATTAATATTCTTCCTAATCTTGAACTTGGAAATTATATGAATTTAATTTTTCATGTCTAATTAAGATTATAAATAATGTACTTTATTTTAGATATATCTTATAGTATGACATGAATAAGAATTAAATTCTAGATTAATAATTTCTAAACTAAGATATTAAAGATAATAAAAGATTTAATTATCCAGTCAATTAAATACCAACAGAATTTAATTAGTCTTAATCTGCCTTAAGGCTAAAGGATAATTAATGAAAAACCATAACTCAAATATCTAAGCGATAATTATGAACTAAAAGTTTATATATGGTCTCCATCGGTTGGACTGCCAAATTTTGTGAAGCTGATTTTCTAATATTATCGCCACCTATAAAGTAGGGACAATAATCCTACGAAAACAGTAAGTTCATAAGGGCGGACTTCTCACATAACAAATAGAATGAACTAGAAAGTGGTTCCCAATATTATTGCCACCTGCAAAGTGGGGACAATAATCCTAAGGAACTGCGAGTTTCAGGGTTCAATCAGAATTTATGAGATAGCTTGATTTTGTTATCAACACATGAACATTGTTATGGGAGTGTGTTGTAGAAATAAAATTCTGTAATGCTAAATCTGATGGTCGTGCTTAGGCAGCATTAGGCGTGTTGACCTCCAAAGGAGGAAGATATTGATGCGTCGGTGTTGTGACCAGTAAAATTGTCAAAGTTTTAATGCGTATTAACCTCCAAAGGAGGATACAATTTATTAATTTTGCTGTTGTAAGATTTTGAAAAGTTTTATGGTTAATCTACTCAATTTCCTTACATAAGTTTATGACAAATAGTAAATTCTTCTGTTTGCAGTGCAATAAAATCCGTCAAGATGTCTTTTAATCCTCTTTCTGCCATTCTCAAAGAAAACAAACTTGAGGGCCAAAATTACATCGAATGGAAACAAAACTTGGATATCGTTCTCACAGCTGAAGAGTACAAGTTTGTACTCACCACTCCACAGCCTCCAGTCCCCGCGGCTAATGCCTCGGTGGGAGTTCAGAATGCGCATAAACGGTGGCATAAGGCGAATGAGATGGCTAAGTGCTACATGTTGGCATCTATGTCTTCAGTACTCAAGCATCAGCATTCTGCCATGGCGACTGCCGCCGAGATTATGCAAAATCTTACAAATCTGTTTGGTACTCAGAATCGAACGGCTAAGTCTCAAGCCTTTCGAAGTATCATGACGATGTCTATGAAGGAAGGCACGTCTGTGAGGCAACATGTCCTCGAGATGATGAGCCACCTCAATCAGATTGAGGTTTTGGGAGGGACGATTGATCCCAAGTCCCAGGTTACTATAATCCTTCAGAGTCTTTCCCCTAGCTTCCAGCAGTTCAAGCTCAACTTCGAGATGAACAAACGGGATTATACTTTGGCTGAGCTGATGACTGAGTCGGCGGAGGACCTTATGGTTCAAGCTAAGGTAGCCATGCTAAGTTTGGCGCCTAATTCCTCTGGCTCTAAGCCTAGAAGAGGAAAGAAAAAGGCACCAAACCTAGTGGCAGCTAAGAATGCTAAGGGAAAGAAGAAACAGAGAGGTGACAAGAAGCCAACTGGAAAGTGCTTCAAATGTGGAGAGAAAGGTCATTGGAAGCCAGATTGTCCTAAGAAGGGCAAGGCTACAGGTATGCACCATGCTCTAGTAGTCGAGTCATGTTTGGCTTCGACATCTACTCATACTTGGGTTATTGATACTGGAGCAACTGATCATATATGTTTTGATCCTGACTTAATGCAGGTGACAAGACGGTTACATGATCGTGAGATCGAAGTCCAGCTGGGCGACGCTACGAAAGTGGCGGCCGTTGCAGTGGGAGACGTTTATTTACGTTTTTCTAGTGATAGATTTTTTATTTTGAAGAATGTTTTGTTGATACCTTCTTTTAGAAGAAATTTAATTTCAGTTTCTAAATTGTCTTTTGATGGATATTCGATTTCTTTTAATGACAATTGCGTTATTAAGAAAGATGGCTCTTATATCTGTCGTGGTATCATCAATGCTACATCGAAAATTTCTAAGAAAAGAAAAGAACCTTCAAGTTCAATGAATGATACGTACTTATGGCACCTTAGACTTGGTCATGCCAACGAAAGAAGGATTCATGCGATGGTTGATCAAGATCTTATCAAAGGTCTTGAGAAGGAACCATTTTCGAAGTGTGAATCCTGTCTCGAAGGCAAGATGACTAAGAGACCTTTTAGGTCAAAGGGGAATAGGGCCAAGGAAGTACTTGAGCTCATTCATACTGATGTGTGTGGACCAATGTCAACCGAGGCAAGGGGCGGCTATCGATACTTCGTCACCTTTATAGATGACTTCTCGAAAGTTGGATATGTCTATTTGATGCGCTACAAGTCTGAAACTTTTGACAAGTTCAAGGAGTTTAAGGCTAAAGTAGAGACGCGTCATGGTAAGACTATCAAATGCCTGCGATCTGATCGCGGAGGCGAATACCTAAGTGCCGAGTTTTTGGACTACTTATCAGTAGCGGGAATTCAATCCCAAACGACTGCGCCGGGCACACCCCAGCAGAATGGCGTAGCTGAAAGAAGGAATAGGACCTTATTAAATATGGTCCGCTCGATGATGAGTTATGCACGGTTACCTATTTCGTTTTGGGGGCATGCATTGCTTTCCGCAACCTATCTCTTAGACCACTTACCTTCTAAATCAGTTCCTACTACCCCATATGAGTTGTGGAATGGGCGAAAGCCCAATCTGGAACATCTCAGAGTATGGGGGTGTCCGGCTCATGTATTGGAAAAGGATCCAACTAAGCTGGAATCTAGGACGGAGGTTTGTGTGTTTATAGGATACCCTAGAGGAACGAAAGCTTATGAATTCTATAGTCTCAGAGATCAGAAAGTGATTGTGAGCACTCATGCCACATTCTTAGAGGAAGACTATGTAATGAATCATAAGCCCAGCAGTGAGATAGCTCTTGAAGAGCTAACTCAAGTCACAACTTCCATTAACCAAGAACAATTACCTAGTGTAACAACAATTCCAGAAATTTCAACTAATACTCCAGATATTGTAGTGCCGCGTCGCAGTGGGAGGGTCTCTCATGAGCCCGAAAGATACATTGGTTTGGGAGAGTGCATGGATCACTCCTCGGACAGCAATGTACTTGATCCCTGGAATCTTGCAGAGGCGCAGGCAGATGTCGATCATTGCGAATGGGTGAAAGCAATGGATTCGGAACTACAATCAATGGTAGACAAAGACGTCTATGATTTGTCTGTCCTACCCGAAGGCTGTACTGCCATTGGGAGCAAGTGGATATACAAACGTAAACGTGGACCCGATGGACGAGTTAAAGTCTTTAAGGCAAGACTAGTGGCTAAGGGGTATACCCAAAAGGAAGGCATCGATTATGATGAGACCTTCTCCCCAGTGGCCATGCTCAAATCGATCCGTATACTTTTGTCTATAGCAGCTTACATGGATTGGGAAGTATGGCAGATGGACGTTAAGACTGCGTTTTTAAACGGGAGTCTTGAGGAGACCATCTACATGGAACAACCCGAAGGCTATGTGGTAAAGGGCAAGGAACACATGGTTTGGAAGCTTAAGAAGGCCATTTATGGCCTCAAGCAAGCATCTAGATCATGGAACCAGTGTTTCGATCAAACTGTTCAAAAGTTTGGATTCGAAAAATGCCCTAATGAAAGCTGTGTGTATAAGAAGGTTGAAAAAGGAAATGTTGTGTTCTTAGTTTTATATGTAGATGACATTCTTCTAATTGGAAACAATAAAAAGATGTTGTCATCAGTGCGAACTTGGTTGTCCAGCCAGTTCGAGATGAAAGATATGGGTGATGCGGGACACATTCTCGGTATCAAGGTTCTTAGGAACCGAGCTAAGAGAATGTTGTGCTTATCCCAAGAATCTTACATCGATACAGTACTTAGACGCTTTAGCATGCAAGATGCCAAGAAAGGTTTCCTACCTTTTAGACATGGCATCCATTTATCTCAAGAGATGTGTCCTAAGACAACATCTGAGATAGCAGAGATGAGAAGAATACCATATGCCTCGGCAGTTGGTAGTCTCATGTATGCTATGCTTTGTACTAGACCCGATATCTGCTTTGCTGTTGGCATGGTAGCAAGATATCAATCAAATCCCGGCCAAGGACATTGGACTGCCGTAAAGAACATACTCAAGTACCTTAATCGGACTAAGGACTATGTTCTAGTTTACAATGCAGCCGAGCTCTGTCCTTTAGGATATACAGATTCAGATTTTCAAGCTGATGTAGATTCGAGAAAATCAACTTCCGGATATGTGTTTACCTTAGGAGGTGGAGCCGTAATTTGGAAGAGTGTAAAGCAGAAATGCATTGCAGACTCTACCATGGAAGCCGAGTATGTGGCCGCTTCGGAGGCTGCAAAAGAGGCTGTATGGCTTAAGAACTTCCTTCTGGACTTAGGTGTGGTTTCGAATATGCCCAAGAGCATCACCATCTATTGTGACAATTCTGGTGCTGTGGCAAATTCGAGAGAACCACGGGCTCATAAAGCGAGCAAGCACATAGAGAGGAAGTATCATATTATACGAGATATAGTGCAGAGAGGAGACATAAAAGTGGTCAAGATTGAGTCAGAAAACAACCTGGCAGATCCTTTCACGAAGGCATTAGCGGTAAAGCCGTATGAAAGCCATGTTGAAGGAATGGGAGTTCGACTAATTCAAGACCTCAATCCGCTTTCAGTATAAGTGGGAGAATTTGACGTTAGTTAGCACATTTTGTATACTCGAAAGTGTTTTGAGTATAAGTGGGAGATTGTTAGAGTTTGTATACTAGAAATCACGTTTCGAGTGATTGAATACTGTAAAACTCTTATTTTATTTTCCAATGAATAAAACAGATTATTTTTGTCATAATGTTGTTATGTTTTACATTTAATGGATGTTAATGCATGTTTAAATGTATAAGTTAACTTAACAAAGTCTAAGTCTTTGTTTTAGTAGACCGGTTGTGGGCGTCGTCCACTTTAAGGTAATACGGTCAGTTCTAAACAAAGAAAAAGATGAATTTCACAACCTAGATGGAATTTGACTACCCATCGAGAAAGGTTGCAATGTCAGTCCGCATATTTCTAAGCCTTACTGAAATAAGATGACATTGGTGTGGTATAGCACTGAACGGATCTAACAGCAAGACTTGCCTTGGGCTATCTACTGAAAGGCGAGGTCTTGATAAATATTTATTTCTTAATCAATGTAGGTTAGCATTGAGCATACGGTATTGATTATGCATTACTTTGACTTATCAAATGGTGCGGGTTTTTCGTAACCCAATTATCCTGATATATTGGGTAGTGGTGATCGATATCTAGCGGTGCTAGGATTGCTATTATATTGAATCGTGCACGAGCTGAGTCTCGTTTGATAATGTCCTCAAGAGGAGCGCGAAACAAGGTTTTATTATTCGGAACCTAGCTAGTTGGAGTTTGATTACTCTATGAATAATAAATAAGTGTTTCATGCTAAGTCCACTCTTGGAATTAATAAGAAGTTAATTAATTAAGTCAATAGCAGACATTAATTAATTAATGGACATTTTAATCTTAAGCACGGGAAATGAAAGTTAAACGGAAACCCGGATTACTTGTAATTTCGGATTTGGATGGGGAGAGTTCAATATTACTTCTGTAGTGGCTGCTCGTAATATTCCAATTATAACTTATATTAAATTGTGGGTTCAATTTAATTAGTAAAAGTAAATTGGATGAGCCCATATCCAAAACCTTCCATAGATCCCTGTCTGGGCCCAAAAGGAACTTAATATAAATAGGAGAATAAAGGAGACAGAAATAACACAATTTTATTTTGCTAAAATTTTCGAAAATTTCAGCTCTCACAAGCTGTAGGAATTTTCGAATTCCTCTCCTATTCCAAAAAGGATTTCTTCTGTCTTCTTTATTTAAGTCCTAGTATTCTAGTAAGATCAGCCCACACTGATATTAGAGTACAGTTCGGGAACCAGAGAGAAGATTTGTGGTCTAGTACTCAAAGCATCACGTGGAGAAGTCGCTAGCCATCTTCAATTCTTTGGAGAATTAATTAAGGTATTTTTCTGCTCCGTAGAAAAGCATGTTTTAGGTTTCAATATTCTTAAAGCATGATTGATTCAAGTTATGAGCATGATACATGTGATAATTACGCGAATAGCTTTTGTCTAAATAATCTGCTAAATAGATCTGATTATTATGTGATTTGTTTTATGCACCCGCTTCCGCTGCCAGCTCCATCAATTGGTATCAGAGCCAGTCTTTGGCTCTGATTATTTGGATTTAAATTTCGCGAAATTCATGTATGCATGTCTTATTTGATTACGAAGCATGTTCTTGTTTTATTATTTATGTTTATGCATGTTGAACTCAAGAACATTCGAATCATAGAACTTGAATTATTCGAACGTACGAGATGTGCGATTCGTCGGCGCTTGCGCCGGGACGAATCGCACTACGTGCAATCGAAGTAGGGTTGTCGAATTGAGTGGGAGCCGAGGGAGTCGGGCATCGGGCGACGCGCCGGCGAGCAAGGGCTCGCGCGCGCCGCCGGCGAAACCCGTGCAAACCCTAGCCGGCCCCGATTGAACTCGACGCGACAGAAAAAGGAGCCGAAGGGATACGATCAAGCGGCGACGCGCTGACGAGCAAGGGCTCGTGCGCGCCGCCGGTCTCGACCGCATGCCCAGGCCGGAATCGACTTCGTCGCTGGAGAGGAGATGAGGCACGGTGGCTCGTCCGAGAACCACCGAGGTGCCGAGAATAAAATATTTTGGGAAGATTTCCCTAGATTTTAGGAATATTTGGATTATTTTCTATATCTATGAATATTTTATATCCTAGATGATATAGATAAGAATAATTTAATAGTTTCCTAAATATAATATATCTAGAATCTATAATAAGATAAGATATATATAAGATTACATTAAATAATATAATTTAATTTTCTTCCTAATCTTGAACTTGGAAATTATATGAATTTAATTTTTCATGTCTAATTAAGATTATAAATAATGTACTTTATTTTAGATATATCTTATAGAATGACGTGAATAAGAATTAAATTCTAGAACAATAATTCCTAAACTAAGATATTAAAGATAATAAAAGATTTAATTATCCAGTAAATTAAATACCAACAGAATTTAATTAGTCTTAATCTGCCTTAAGGCTAAAGGATAATTAATTAAAACCATAACCCAAATGTCTAAGCGATAATTATGAACTTATAGTTTATATATGGTCTCCATCGGTTGG